>NC_046665.1:126229264-126251535 GCF_010883055.1 Belonocnema kinseyi
ATTTTATTTACAAAAAAAGTTCTAAGGTTCAAAAAAACATTCAGTGAACTGAAAAAGTGAGGTCGGTAATATAGGAATTTAGTTGTGTCACATGCCCTTAAATTTAATTTAATTTTAATTTAAATGATATAATTAGTACTTATAATAATATCATACTAAGTATAAATTGAGCATAAATAATAAACAATAAATAGAAAATAGTCAATAATAAATATGGATCCAAAATTCATACTGTCAAAGATTGCACAAAGATTTCAAACATTTCCGAAAGATTTGGGAAAGATTTAAAAAAATGCACAAAGATTTCAATGATTTAGGAAAGCTATCGGTCAGATTACAAAGATTTTACAAATACTTCAATGATTTCCCAAAGATTTGAACAATTTCATAAATATTACCAAAAATTTCAAAAATATTTGGCGAAGATTTCCAAATATTTAAAAAGATTTCCAAATATTTCATAAAGATTTCAAGAGTTTGACGAATATTGCTGAATATTTTTTAAATAATTCAAATATTTCGCCAAGATTTTACAAAGATTTCAATAATTTCAAACATATTAAAAATATTTGGCAAAGATTTTTAATTTTTTTATAATTTCACAAATATTTTTTTTTAAATGACAAACATTTCACAAATATGACCAAAAATATTTAGAATATTTCGAAAATATTCCCAAAGATTTTACAAATATTTCAAACATTTAGGAAAATATTTTTAAAATACCACAATGATTTCAAAAAGACTTCAAGGATTTCCAAAAATTTTTAATAATTTCAAAACTATGATCAAATATTAAAAAAACATTTCGAATATTTCGCTAAGATTTCCAAAGATTTGACAAAAATGTCAACAAGTTCCCAAATTAAAAATTAAAAATTACAAAGATTGTACACAGATTTCACAAATACTTTATTGATTTCCCAAAGATTTCATAACGATTTCAATAATTTCATAATTATTACCAGAAATTTCAAAAATATTTCGCAAAGATTCGCAAAGATTTGAATAATTTTCAAAATATTTTGGAAATGTCACAAGGATTTCCAAATTCTTTAATGACTTCCCAAAGATTTCAATAAGTTCACAAATATTACTGAATATTTTAAAAATAATTCAAATATTTCAATAATTTCGAATATATTTTATATATTTGTCAAAGATTTCAATAATTTCACAAATATTAATAAATATTTTCAAAGATTTCACAAATACTTCAATGATTTCAAAAAAAAATTGCAAATATTACCAAATATTTCTCAGATTCCCAAAGATTTCAATAATTTCCAAAATATTTCAAAAATGTCACAAAGATTTCAAAATACTTGAATGATTTCCAAAAGATTTAAATAATTTCCCAAATATTAAAAAAATGCCACAAAGATTTCACAAATACTTCAATGATTTCAAAAATATTTTATACATTTCACAAAGATTTCCAAAGGTTTCAGAAAAAAAATCACAAAGATTTCAACAATTTCCAGAATATTAAAAAATTTTTTACAAAGATTGCACAAAGATTTTACAAATACTTGATTGATTTCCCAAAGATTTCATAACGATTTCAATAATTTCACAATTATTACCAGAAATTTCAAAAATATTTCGCAAAGATTCCCAAAGATTTGAATAATTTTCAAAATATTTTGGAAATGTCACAAAGATTTCCAAATTACTTCAATGATTTCCCAAAGATTTCAATAAGTTCCCCAAATATTAAAAAAATGTCACAAAAATTTGACATATACGTCAATGATTTCAAAAAATTTCCATAATTTACCAAAGATTTTACAAAGATTCCAATAATTACCCAAATATTCCCAAAAATTTCAAAAATATTTCGCAAAGATTTCAATAGTTTGACAAATATTGCTAAATATATTTATTAAATCATTCAAATATTTCGCAAAGATTTCCAAAGATTCCAATAATTTCAAATATATTAAAAATATATAAAAAATATTTGGCAAAGATTTCTAAAGTTTTCAATAATTTCACACATATTACCAAATATTTCAAAAATATTTTGTATAGATTTCCAAAGATTTTAATGATTTTCCAAATATTAAAAAAATATCACAATAGTTTCAAAAATACTTCAAGGATATCCCAAGTATTTCCATAATTTCATGAATATTACCAAATATTTCAAAAATATTTCAAATATTTCGCTAAGGTTTCCAAAGATTTGACAAAGTTTAAAAAATTTTCTCAAATATTTAAAAACAATTTGCAAATATTTCACAAACAATTTAATGATTACCCAAAGCTTTCAATAATTTCACAAATATGACAAAAAATTTCAAATTTTTCGCAATTATTCCCAAATATTTTAAAAAGATTTCAATTACTTCCAAAATATTTTTAAAATGTCATAAAGATTTCCAAAATACTCGAATGATTCCCAAAGATTTCAATCATTCCCGCAAATATTTAAAAAATATCACAAAAATACTTCAACGATTTAAAAAAAAATTTCATAATTTCATAAATATTATAAAATATTTCCAAAGATTTCAATAATTTCACAAATATTACCAAAAATTTCAAAAATATTTTGCATAGATTTCCAAAGGTTTCAAAAATATTTCACAAAGATTTCAATAATGTCACAAATATTGCTAAATATTTTTAAAATAATTCAAATATTTCGCGGAGATTTCTAAAAATTTGAAAAAGATTTCGAAAATCTTTCTTTCAAACATTTCACAAATATTACTAAATATTTGGTAAATAATTAAAATATTTCGCGAATATTTCTAAATATTTTACAAATATTTCCTAATAATTCACAAATGTTTCAATAATTTCGTATATATTTCAAATATTTGGCAAAGATTTCTAAAGATTTCAATTATTTCACGAATATTACCAAATATTTCGTAAAGATTTTCAAAGATTTCAATAATTTCACAAAAAAATATCAATAATTTCACAAATATTACCAAAAATTTCAAAAATATTTCAAATATTTCGCAAAGATTTTAGAAAGATTTTACAACGATTTTAATGAATTCCCGAATATTTCATACAGGTTTCAGAAATTTCCAAAATTTGACAAAGCAATTCTCTGAGATAGATTTTAAAGATTGAACAAAGATTTCAATAATTCTACAAATATTAATAAAAATTACAAAAATATTTCAAATATTTAGCAGATTCACAAAGATTTCAATAATATTCATATTATTCATTAATTAATAATATTCACAAAGATTTCCAAAATACTTGAATGATTTCACAAAGATTTCAATAATTTAAAAAAATTTCCAAAAACTTCAAAAATATTTTGCAGATTTCAAAAGTATTTCACAAAGATTTCAATAATTTGACAAATTTTATTAAATATTTTTTAACTAATTCAAATATTTCGCAAAGATTTCCAACTATTTCCATCATTTCGAATATACTTCAAATATTTGACAAAGATTTCTAAAGATTTAAATAATTTCACAAATATTACCATATATTTCGTAAAGGTTTCCACAGAATTCACAAAGATTTCAATGGTTTTCTAAATATTTAAAAAAGTTCAAAAAGATTCACAAATACTTGAAGGATTTCCTAAATATTTCCATAATTCTTAATTATTATCAAATATTTTGAATATTTCGCAGATTCCCAAAAATTTTAATAATTTCCAAAATATTTCCAAAATGTCACCAAGATTTCCAAAATACTTGAAATTCCAAATACTTGAAATACCAAAGATTTCATAACGATTTTAATAATTTCATAAATATTACTAAAATTTTCAAAAATATTTCAAATATTTCGCAAAGATTCTTACAAATTTTACAAAGATGTAAATAATTTTCAAAATTTTTTGAAAATGTCACAAAGATTTCCAAAATACTTGAATGATTTCCCAAAGATTTCAATAAGTTCCCCAAATACTAAGAAAATGTCACAAAGATTTCACAAATACTTCAATGATTTCAAACAATTTTCCGTAAGTTCCCAAATATTATCAAATATTTAAAAAATGTGTCAAAGATTCCACAAAGATTTCTAAGGATTTCAGAAAAAATTCACAAAGATTTAAACAATTTCCTAAATATTTCCAAAAATTTCCAAAACATTTCGTAAAGATTTCCAAAGATTTCAAAAATATTTCAAAAAGATTTCACTAATTTCACAAATATTACCAAATATTTCTTCAAGATTTCCAAAGATTTCACAAAGATTTCAATTATTTTCTAAATATTTAACAACGAAAAAGATTCCCAAACACTTGAAGGATTTCCTAAAGATTTCCATAATTCCACAATTAGTACCAAATATTTAAAACACATTACAAATATTTCGCAGATTGCCAAACATTTGACAAATATTTCAATAATTTCCCAAATATTAAAACAAATTCACAAAGATTTCACAAATACTTCAATGATTTCCAAAAAAATTTCCATAATTTCACAAATATTATCAAATATTTCAAATATTTTACACAGATTTCCAAAAATTGTAGAAAAAATTCACAAAGATTTCAAGAATTTTCCGAATATTAAAAAAATATCACAAACATTTTCTCAAATACTTCAATGATTTCAAAAAATTTTCCATTATTTTCCAAATATTATCAAAAATTTCAAAGATGTTTCAATAATTTTCCCAACTATTAAAAAAATGCCACAAAGATTTCACAAATACTTCAATGATTTAAAAAAAAAATTCCATAATTTCACAAATATTATAAAATATTTCACAAAGGTTTCAAAATATTTCAGAAAGAATTCACAAAGATTTCAACAATTTCCCAAATATTAAAAAAATCTTACAAAGACTACACAGAGTTTTCACAAAGATTTCAATAATTTCACAAATATTACTAAATATTTCAACAATATTACCAATATTTTGTAAGGATGTCCAAAAATTTCAACGATTTTACAAATATTTAAAAAATTTCATAAAGATTTCACAAATACTTCAAGGATTTACTAAAGATTTCAATAACATCACAAATGTTACGAAATATTTCAAAAATAATTCAAGTATTTCGCTAAGATTTCCAAAGATTTGATTAATTTCCCAAATATTAAAAAAATGTCACAAACATTTCACAAATAATTTCTTGATTTTCCAAAGATTTCAATAATATCACAAATATAACCAAATATTTCAAAAATATTTCGCAATGATGTCCAAAGATTTGCGAAAGATTTCGATAGTTTTACAAATATTGCCAAATATTTAAAAATAATTCGAAAATTTCGCAAAGCTTTACAAAAATTTCAATAATTTACTACATTATAAAAAAATGACAAAAAGATGTCACAAATAGTTCAATGCTTTCCCAAAGATATCACAAATATTTCAATTATTTCACAAATCTTACCAAATACGGCAAAAATATTTCAAATATTTCCAAAAGTTTTCACAAAGATTTCAATTATTTCCCAAAGATATCACAAATATTTCAATAATTTTAAAAATGTTAAAAAATAAAGCAAAAATATTTTAAAACGATTTCACAAATATTTCAATGATTTCCCAAATAATAAAAAATTTAGGATGGATTTAAAAGATTTTAAAAATACTTCCGTTAATTCACAAAGCTTTCAGATGGATTTTCAAGATTGAAGAAAGCTTTTAATAATTTCCCAAATATTAACAAATATTTGTGAAATATTTCAAAAATATTTCGCAAAGGTTTCCAATTATTTTAGAAAGATTTTACAACGATTTTAATGATTTCCCAAATATTTCAGAAAGATTTCACAGAGATTTTCAATATTTTCCCAAACAAATATCACAGATACATTTCAAAGATTAAACAACGATTTCGGATAAATTTCAAAGATTCCACAAAGAATTCGATTATTTCACAAAGATTTTAATAAATTCACAAATATTACGAAATATTTTAGAAATATTTCAAATATTTCGCAAAGATTTTAAAAGATTTCAGAAAGATTTGAAAGATTTCACAAAGAACTTAATTATTTCACAAAGATTTTAATAATATCACAAATATTATGGAATATTTTAAAAATATTTCAGATATTTCGCAAAGATTTCCAAAGATTTCACAAAGATTTCAATAATTTCTAAAATATTAAAAAATGTTCACTAAGATTTCACAAATACTTCAATGATTTCCCAAAGATCTCACAAACATTTCAATAATTTCACACATATTAATAAATATTTCAAAAACTTTAATGATTTCCCAAACATTTTGAATAGACTTAAAAAAACTCGAAAATATTTCAATAATTTCCCAAATATTCTACAAAGGTTTATAAAATTTTAGAAATATTTGACAAAGATTTTAATGGTGTCATTTTTAGTTAAAAAAAGAAATTTTACATCTAACTGATGAATTTTTAACTAAAATTATGAATCTACTTCTGAAATAGTAGAATTTCCAATAAAAATAAAAAATGAACTTTAAATAAAAAAGATAATTTATCAACCAAAACTGGAACAATTACGTTTTAAATTTAAAAAATCAATATAAAACTAAAAAGACGGGTTTTCAACTAAATATATTATTTTTTAACCAAAACTTGAATAATTACATTTTCACTCAAAAAATGATTGTTCAACCAAAAAAGTAAATTTTTTACGAAAATTAAAGAATATTCCAATGGAATAATAATTCACATTTTCAGTTGAAAAACCAAATTTTCAACCAACAAATTAATTTTGTTACCTGATAATTTAAATATTTTGTTGAAAATTTATCTGTTTGGTTGAAAATTGACTTTTTTTATTGAAAACTCATATTGTAAATTAATCTCCTTGATTAAAAATTTAACAATTTGGTTCAAAATTTATGTATTTTATTAAGTTTTTGTCCTGGTAAAAAAAATAATCTTCTGGGTTCAAAATTCAACTAATTGGTTTAAAAAAATTTCTAGAGAATTAATCTTTTTTGATAGAAAATTAATCTTCTATATTGAAAATTCACATTTTTGGTTGAAAATTAATCTGGGGATTAAAATATTTTCTTCAAAATTCGTTTTCGCAGAATACATCCAATTGTTTTTATTTTATTTTAAATTAGAATCTTTTTTTTTTAAGTAGCAACACTTCAATTTTTTGCAGAAAAAATTCCTTGTTCGAAGATTCATAATTTTAGTTCAAAATTTATTTTTTGACGTTCAAAATCTATTTTTTTTATCCGACAGTTTAAATGTTTTTCTGAAAATTCAAATGATTGGTTAAAAATTAACATTTTTGTAAAATTCATATTCTCGTATGGAAAATTAAACTTTTTTGTAAAAAATTCATCTGTTTCCCTTGAAAATTCAACAGTTCGTTAGAACATTATTTTTTATAATGAAAATTAATTTACTCAAATGAAAATTGAACTGCTCCATTTTTTGATACTAGTTGATATTTTTGGTTTAAAAATTCAACTATTTAAAAACAAAAATAATACAAAAATATTTGTTTATTGCAAGAATTGAAAAAAAAATAATTGAAAACAATTTCATTGCTTTTTGGTTGAAGATTCATAATTGTAGTAGAAAATTCATATTTCTTTTGGTTAAAAATAGAATTTTAAACTGAAAATTAAACTATTTTGATGAAAATTCTACTAATGGGATGAGAATCCACTTTTTTTTTTAAAAATCATACGGATTTTTTTAGTTTAGAATTCAAATTTTAATAAAAAAAAATTGTTAGAAAAAATATATAAACATAAAATTAATAAAATATAATAAAATTTAAACCAAAATTAAAAAATGTGTTTAAAACGTCAAAAAACGCTCTAAGTCAGGCCTAAAAGTACGCCTAAAAAACGTCCAATACGTTATTAACGTCTTGGGACATTTGTGCCCACTGGGCAGTTGAATTTTCAAATAAAAAAAAATTATGGCAAAAAAAAATAATAATTTTCAACAAAGTTGCTAAATTTTCAAGCAAGAAGATAAATTTTCAACCAAATCTTTAATTTTCTACCAAATTATTGACTTTTCAAGCAAAAAAAGATTAATTTTCTACAAAAGAGTAGAATTTTTGACATCAAAGTTTAAAAAATTAAACTAATATTAAATAGTTGAATTTTCAACAAAAAAAGAGAATTTTCAACAAATTTGCAAAAAAGTTGAATTTCTAATCCCAAAATATAACTTTTCAACCAAAAAGTTTAATTTTCTACCAAATTGTTGAATTTTCTAACAAAAATATGAATTTTCTACTACACAGTAGATTTTTTAAAAACAAAAGTACATTTAAAAGCAAATAATTGACCAAATTTTTTATTTTAAGTCCAAAAAGACGAATTATCTACAAAAAATTGAATTTTCAACCCGAAAATATGATTTTTTAAGCAACAAAGTTTAATTTTCCACCAAATAATTTACTTTTCAAGCACAACAGATGAAGTTTCTACAAAACAGTACAATTTTTTTAAAAATAAAAGTACATTTAAAAGCGAATAATTGAATTTTTAACAAACATTTTTTATTTTATGGCGAAAAGGACGAGTTATCGACCAAAAAATTTAATTTTCAAGCAAAAAAATATGATTTTTCAACCAAAAAGTTTAATTTTCAACCAAATAGCTTAATTTTCTACCAAATTGTTAAATTTTCTAACAAAAAATATGAATTTTCTACAACATAGTAGATTTAAAAAAAATAAAAGTACATTTAAAAGCAAATAATCGAATTTTCAACCAAATTTTGTTTTTTAAGGCCAAAAAGACGAGTTATCTAGAAAAACTTGAATGTTCAACCCAAAAATATGATTTTTTAAGCAACAAAGTTTAATTTTTCAACAAATAATTTACTTTTCAAGCAAAACAGATGAAGTTTCTACAAACCCGTACAATTTTAAAAAATAAGAGTACATTGAAAAGAAAATAATTGAATTTTTAACAAACATTTTTTATTTTATGGCGAAAAGGACGAGTTATCGACCAAAAAATTTAATTTTCAAGCAAAAAAATATGATTTTTTAACCAAAAAGTTTAATTTTCAACCAAACTGTTGAATTTTTAAACAAAAAATATAACTTTTCTATAACACAGTAGATTTTTTTTTGAATAAAAGTACATTCAAAAGCAAATTATTGAATTTTCAACAAAATTTTTTTATTTTAATGCCAAAAAGACGAATTATTTACAAAAAATGGAATTTTCAACCCAAAAATATGATTTTTCAAATCAAAAAAGTTTAATTTTCAACCAAGTAATTCAATTTTCAAGCATAACAGATTAATTTTCTACAAGTAGTGGTAGTTTTTTTTAAATTTTAAGGCCAAAAGGATGAATTATCTACAAAAAAGTTGATTTTACAATAAAAAACTATGAGTTTTAAACCAAAAAGCTTGATTTTCAACTAAATATTTTAATTTTATACCAAATTATTGACTTTTCATGTAAGACAGATGAATTTTCTACAAAAGAATAAATTTTTTGACATAAAAGTAAATTTAAAAGCCAATAATTTAATTTTCAAAAAAAAATTTAATTTTCAACCAAATAATTTAATTTTCAAGCAAAAAATGATTCTTCTATAAAACAGTAGATTTTTTAACACACAAGCATATTTAAAAGCAAATAATTGAATTTTTAACCAAATTTTTGTTATTTTAAAGCCAAAAGGACGAGTTATCTGCAAAAAATTGAATTTTCAAACAAATAGCTTAATTTTCTACCAAATTTTTTAATTTTTAAACAAAAAAGTTGAATTTTATACAAAACCGTAAAATTTAAAAAAAAAAAAAGTACATTTAAAAGCAAATAATTGAATTTTTAACCAAATTTTTTTATTTTAAGTCCAAAAGGACGACTTATCTACATAAAATTTGATTTTTTAACTCAAAAATATGACTTTTCAAACAAAAAAGTTTAATTTTCAACCAAATAATTTAGTTTTCAAGCAAAGCAGATACATTTTCTACAAAACAGTGGAATTTTTCAACATAAAAGTACATTTAAAATTCAATAATTGAATTTCCGACCTATAAATTTTAAATTTTCAAGCAAAAAATGATTCTTTGGCAAAACAGTAGACTTTTTTAACATAGAAGCGTATTTAAAAGCAAATAATTGAATTTACAACCAATTTTTTATTATTTTAAGGCCAAAAAGGCGAGTTATCTAAAAAATAATTAAATTTTCAACCCAAAAATATGATTTTTCAATTCAAAAATTTAATTTTCCACCAAATAGCTTAATTTTCTACGAAATTATTGAATTTTTAAACAAAAAAAGAATAATTTTCTACAAAACAGTACAATTTTTTGACATAAGAGTACATTTAAAAGAAAGTAATTGAATTTTCAACCAAATTTTTTAATTATAAGGTTAAAAATATATACAAATAGTAAATTTCTTTAACATAAAAATACATTTAAAAGCAAATATATTAATTTTGAACTGTAGCTATGAATTCTTATTAAAAAATAATTAAATTTTTTATAAAATAGTTCGACTTTAGATCAAATAATCGCCTCTTCAGCCAAAAAAGATGAATTCTCAATTAAGTATGTAAAAGTTTATTTATCTATTTTTTTTTTTAAATTAAAAGTTAAATCTGTTACATGAAACATCAACCATTCCCTTTTTTATTTAAAAATTAAACTTTTCAACTATTTAGTGTAAAATTTATTTTATTTGTTGAAAATTTGTCTTTTTTGGTAAAAAATTAACCTTCTTGCTGCAAAATTCAAGTATTTGGTGGAACAATTAAGTATTTCTTTGAAAAAACATTTTTTCGGGTAGAAAAATAATTTTCCTGGTGGAAAATTAAACTATTTGCTCAAAAATTAAAATATTTGTTGAAAGTTATTCTTTTTTTCGTACAACAAAAATATCTTTTTTTGGTTGAAGATGCAAATCTTTTTTTATAAATTCGTCCTTTTTCGTACAATTCAACGAGAAAAAAATTACGTACAATTAATACAGCCCCTAACACAATATTTTAAATAATTATTTTTTAGGTTTTAAATAATTAAAAAAATATTTACATCTTAACGATTTCATCATTCGTCATGACTTTCCAACCAGGTCGAATAGTTTCTTTATGTACCCAGGATATCACTCCATCCAAAAAGGCACGTTCATATCCCGGAATTTGTTGCACAACTCGCATTAATTGTTCTCTTTCTTGCTTAATTCTATCCTGTGAGAAATCAGATTCTGATAAATTTTTACTCCAAGCGTGTGTTATATTTTCTTCTTTAACAGCTTCCCAAGCGCTTGCGATTAAAAAACAGAAATCGACGAAACTGTAATTTTCTACCATAGCTTCCACAAGCATTTCGTTTTTCGCCTTGGACAAATTTTTGACAAATAATTCTTTGTAAATCACTCGTAAATCTTTTGTTATTCCGCAACTCATCGGATGAATGATAGACGGAATATTCTGTGGAAAAAACTCCACCTGAAAAGTACAATTTCAACATTTAAAACCAGAAAAAATAATATAAATAAAATAAAAAATAATATTTATATATATTTATTAAATAAAATTAATGTAGATAAGATATTGAATTCAATACGAAACGATTAAAACTCCTAAGATTTCAATTCGAAATATATTACATTTTCAACGAAATAGTTGAATTTTCAGACAACAAAAATTTTCTACCCAAAAAGATGTCCCGGAAGTTAGATCTGCAAACTAATTTTTTGCAAAAAATTAAAGTTGTGCTAAACCTAGGACAAGTTTTACTTTTTCGAAATTTGACTATTTTTGGACATTTTGTGTTTTTTGAGTTTACCTTTTGAGTTTTCATATGAGAACTGCTGATCTAACATGATTTTGGTAGAGGCAAAAAAGACTGAATTTATCTAGCACAACCTAGCACAAGTTTTAGTTTTTCGAAATTTAAAAAAATAATACATTTTTTGGTTTTTACTTTTTTTTTTAACGGTTAGGTTTTTTGAAATTTTTATTTCTTGCACAAAATTGTGTATACTTCGAGCCACCTAGCACAACCGTTCTTTTTACTCTAGTAAGAAGTTGCGAATCTAGCAAAAAAACAAACGTTTTTCAAAAATTGTGCCCGTAATTTGATATTTTTCAAAAAACCACTTACGGCAAAAATGAGCACAAGTCTAGCACTATTTAGCACAACTTAAATTTTTTAGAAAAAATAAGTTTGCGGATCTAACTTCCGGGATATCCCAAAACGATCAATTTTCAGCATTAAAAAAACGAATTTTCAACAAAAAAAAATTAGTTTTCAATCAAACAGTTGCATTAACTACCAAATAGATGAAGTTTTTAGCAAGAGGCGAGTTTTACTAAAAATAGTTAAAGATTGAACTAATGGTCAAAAAAACAATTACATTTTTGACCAAAAAAGATTTATTTTCAACATAATAATTTAATTTTCTACCAAAATTAGTTTAATTTGCGTAATTGCTTCTATTAATTTATTTCGCATTTGAACGAAAAATGGGAAATTTCTTTAAAACATAGGAAAAAAATAAATTAAAAAAGGGGGGATAGGGGAAAAAATTTAGATACTGTAATTAAATTTGAAATGAATCGATGCTAATCATTTCCGAATTAAAAATCTCTAACTGTTAATGCTTAAAAACTGAAAATATTAAAACTTTGAATGCGGAGTAACAAAAGAAAAAATTGTTCAATTTAAAAACGTTCTTAATTACAAATTTTTTCAATTGAAAAGGAAAATTTTTGTTTGTTTATATAATAATAAAATATTGGGATCAAAGGGAAATTTTCTGTCCCGCTAATAGGGTACTTTTTTCGCGCTCAAAGGGTAAGAAATTCAGAATAAATTCATAAAACTTGCAAACAATTCAAGTTTAATTCATAAGAATTAAAATGAATTGGAACAAATTTTAAAAAAATCAAAGAAATTATTTTCATTTCCGTAAAATTGGAATGAATATAGAGGAATTTAAGGTAAACAAAAAAAGTCGAAGATATTCATAAAAATTCAAGGTAAATTAAAAAAAAATCAAATGAATTGAAAACAATTTAAAAATATGACAAAGCTTAATTGAATTCAGGAAATTTAAAAAGAGATTTAAAAAAAATTCGAGATTTGAAAGTTAAAAAATTAATCCACTGAATTAAGTGGAATTGAGTACATTTTGAAGAATTCAAGTAAATTAAAAAAAAATTCAAGAGAATTCCAAAGAATTTAAAAGGATTCAGGGTAATTTAATAAGCATTCAGAGTGAATATCAAGAAATATTTTAAAATCTCATCCAATCTTTACAATCCAACTAATTCCTAACCAAAACAATTCAAATGTATTGGAAATTTTTGTTTTATTGAAAAAATTCCATTGATTTCAGTAAAATTTGAGGGAATTTCAGGCAATCGAGTGAATTGAAAACAATAAAAAATATATATAAAAATTTATTGAATTAAGTAAGTTAAAAATGGCTTTATAAAAATTTTAAAAATTTCAAAAAATTTTGATGAAATGTACAAGACTTTATAGTTAAGAATTAAAATAAAATATAAAAATAAATAAAATCAGGGCGAATTCCAAATTAATTTTTAAACAATGTTTGAAAATCTCGTAAAATCATTAAAACCCTACAAAATCCCTCACTTTTTTTGAATAAATTCTTTGGAATCCACTAAAATTTTAAAATCCCTTAAAATGATTAAATTCCTTAGAAATCTCTTGAAATTATTTAAATATCTTGAAAGTTCCTTAAAATCTTATAAAATACCTTAAAATATTACAAATGTTTTGAAAAATTAATAATTACTTGTAACTTTTTTAAATAACTTAAAATATTTCAAATCCTTTAAAATCTTTTGAAATCCTTTAAAAATTTTCAATCTTTTAAAATCAAAATTTTAAAATATTTTAAAACCTTATAAGTCCAGTAAAATCGTAAAATGTTCTCTAAAATATTTAAAATCCTTTGAAATTTTTTAAAGCTCTTTAAAATTTTTCGGAATTGAATTAAACACAATTTAAAAATATGAAAAAAATTGAACTGAGTAAGTTTGAAATAAATTTCAAAAAATTAAAGAGAATTCAAAAGAATATTAGGAAATGCCAAAGAAATGCAGGAGAAATTTTTAAAGGTTTCAAGATGGATGAAGCAAAAACTTGGGAAAAAATTTATTATTAATTTTATTTATTATTAATTTAAAAGAACTTAAAAAAAATGTAATACCTTAGAATTTTTTAATTTCCTAAAACCTTTCAAATCCCTTCAAATTAATGAAATTAATTAATAATTCCTTGAAATCTTGATAAGTTCCCTAAAATATTTCAAATTAAAAGCTCTTGAAAGTGTGTTAGAATTTTTGAAAATACCCTATAATTTTGCAAATATCTTCTAATTATTTAAATCTGTTAAAAGTTTCTCGGAATCTTTAAAAATACCCTGAAATATTTCAAAAGAATTCAATACAGTATAAATTATAGGGAGCAAAGGGTACTTTTTGTCACACTCATAGGGTACTTGTTTAGCTCTCAAAGAGTAATAAATTCATGATGAATTCAGAAGACTTCAGAAAAATTCAAGTTACATTCGAAAGAATTTAAACGAATTAGAAAACAAAAATTTTGTAATAAAAAAAAATCCATTGATTTCCATAAAACTGGAAAGAATTTACAGGAATTTAAAATAAAAGTCAATGAAATTCATAAAAATTCAAGGTGACTTAAAAAAAAATCAAATGAATTTGAAACTATTTAAAAAAACTTCATTAAATTCAGTACCTTTGAAATAAACTTAGAAAAATTCAAGGGAATTCAAAGAATTTAAAAGAATTCACGGTGAATTCCAAGAAAAATGTCAAATCTTCTAATTTTTGAAACTCTACTGACTAATGATTAAAAAACAATTCCAGATCAATTCCAAAGAATTCAAACGAATTGGACAATTTTGAAAATAAAAAAAAATGATTGATTGCAATCAATTTTGAGTGAATTTAGAGAAATTTAAAAAAAATTAGAAGAATTGAGTGAAAACTTAGCAGATTTCAAAAGAATTTAATAGGATTTAGAAAAATTAATAAGAATTTAGGGCCAATTATTAAAATTATTTAAAAAATTATTAAAACCTCTGGAAATCCCTTGAAATTTTTTAAATCCCTTGAAAGTACCTTGGAATCTTTTAAAATATCCTAAGATATTTCAGTCTTTGAAAGCCTTCAAACTACTGACATAAATTAAAATTTCTGGGAATATTTTGAAATTTCCTAAAATATTTCAAATCTTTTTATATCTTTTTAAATCTCTTGAATCTTTTAAAACACGTGAAAACGCCTGAAAATCTTTTAAAATATCCTCAAGTATTTTAAATCCTTTTAAATCCCATTAAATTGCTAAAATAAATGAAAAAAATTGTAATCCTTTAAAATAATCCAAATTATTCTAAATAATTTACACTCATGTACAATTTTCTAAAGGTCTTTAAATTGCCAAGGAATTTGAAAAAAAATACATTAAAACATTTTAAATCCTTTAATCATTTTATCAATCGATCCTCAGGATCAATTAAATTACAATTTTTTGTTTTGTTTAAAATGTTTAAAATTAATATTCGGTTCCTGATAAGTCAACTGAAATATATTTTGGATAAAAAATATGTTTTCTAAAAATTTGTCTTTATGATTTAAGAGTTTATCTTTTTTAGTATATTTTTTGCATCTGCCTTGGATAAAAATGTAACTATTTTGTTAAAAATTCAACTATTAACTAGAAAATTTACTTTTTGTTTGAAATTCGTATTCTTGTGTTGCAAAGTCAATTCAAATCTTTTTGGATGAAAATGAAAATCTTTTTCTGAAAATTTGTCTTTTTGATTTAGCAGTTCACCTGTTTTAGTAGAATTTTTATTTTTCTTGGACAAAAATGCCACTTTTTTGTTGAAGATTTAACAAAGTTGTTAAAAAGTCATTCTTCTTGGTTAAAATTTTTTACCAGAAATTACATCTTTTTTGAGTAAAATGTAATTGTTTGATTGAAAATTCAACAATTTTGGTGCAAAGTGATACTTTTTGGTTGAAAATTCTGCTGCTTTGTTGAAAATTAAACTATTTTTTAGAAAATTTAATTTTGTTCAAATTTAATATTTTGGGGTTAAAAAGAGAACTATAATCCTTCATGGATGAAAATTCCACTATTTTGGGAAAATTGTTTTGTTATTAATTAAAATTTATCTGTTTTAAGAGAAATTTCATCTTTCATGGATAAAATGGCAACTATTTGTTAGAGAATTAAAATATTTTGTTATAAATTCATCCTCTTTGAAGAATAAAAATCGTCTTTTTGGATTGAAAATTTTATTTTTTTCTTAGAAACTTTTTTTATATTCATTTTGTGAACTTGAAAATTTAACTGGAATCTTTTTTGAATGAAAATTCAACAATTCAAAAAAAATGTATCTGTTTTGTGAAAAAATGTTATCTGTTTTATAAGAAAAAATCAACAGTTTGATATAGAATTCATCAATTTTGTTAAAAAGTCATCCTTTTTAGTTAAAAAATCGTCTTTTTTTGTATTAAAAATTGAATTTTTCAATTTTTAGTAGTTTTAGTCGAAAAGTCCTTTTTTATGAAAATGACACTTTTTGGTTAAAAATTAATCTTCCAGGTTTGAAATGTCATTTTTGTTGTGTAAAATTGCATCAGCTTCAAGGAAAATTAATGTTTTGCTGCAAAATCATGTTTTTGGTTTGGAAATTCAATTTTCATAGAGAAAATTCGTCTTTCGGCTTGAAGGTACAACAATTTTTATAAAAATTTATCTTTTTGTTAGTAAAAAAAACTTTATTTGTTGAAAATTCGCCTGTTTGGGTTTAAAATTATTTTTTTGCAAATAAATTTCATCTTTGTGATTGAAATATAAACTGTGATACTTTTTGGTTGGAAACTTATCTTTTTAGTGTGAAAATTCAAGTATTTGAACATTTATATTTAAAATAACAATTTTATTCCGTTTATAAAAGATTGAAAAATAGTTTAAATATGACCAAATATTTACGTTTATAAAGAAAATAGAAAAATAAAATTAACGTTTTTCTGCATATTTAATACAAAATATTTTTTAGAGGGTAAAATCACCCTTACTATTAAAAATTAGAATCTAATGAGTAGATAATTATTATTAAAAATATTATGTTAACTTTTTCGAACGCGAGTTTCAAATATTAAATTTTTAATAATTTTAATAATAGTGTATACACCATGATGTTCAACTTGCAATTATTAAATAAAATTTTATTTTTGTTGTGTAGTCTTTTTAATCAATTTAAAATCGTTACTATAAAAATAAACAGAAAATTAACAATTTAAAATTAATTTAAAAACGGAACAATGAAAGTAACATTATTTTGTTTAGGAATTATATGTAGAATATTATAGTGCGTAAAATTATTCTGTATAATATATTTTTTCTTGAATAATAAAACGTTTTTGTAGAAAAAAGGCCTTTAATTATCAAATTCTATATAAAATACGGAAAATAAAAGAATTTTTTTCATTAATATTTCAAAGCTAGCATTTTAATCTTGTAATACTTTTAACATAGAATTTCCAACCAAAAAGTGTCACATTTTAAATTTAAATCAGAAAAGATGAAATTTATAAAAATAATTTAAACCAAAATGATGAATTTTCAAAAAATGAAGATTTTTCAATGAAGAAAGATATAAAAGTTTTTCTAAATTGTTGAGCCTTCAATCCAAAAGACGAATTGAATTCTCAAACAAAAAATATGAATTTAAGAAAAAGTTAATTTTCTACGAAACCGATGCATTTTCACCCAATAAAAATGAAATTTGAAACCAAGAAAATTGTTTTTTTTTTCTAAGAAAAGGAGAATTTTCAAATAAAAAAGGTCTATTTAAAAAAAATGTAAAACTAATTATATTTTCAGTTAAAAAATTAATTTTAAACCAAAAAATTCTTTTCGACTAAACAGTTCAATTTTCAACCTAAGAAATAAGCCTTCAATCAAAAAAAATGTTAAACAATGAAGTTTAACTTTTACCTAAGTAGTTAAATTTTTAATTACAAAAAAAATCTTGCAAATAAAATAGTTGAATAATCAAGCAAAGAATAATATTTTTTGACCGAAAAGTTGCACTTTCATAAGAAAATGACAATTCTGTTAAAACAGATGAATTTTTTAATTAAAAAGATAAATTTTCAAAAAAATAGTTGAATTTTCTGTTTCGAAATATTTCAGTTGACTTTTCACGATCAAAATATGAATTTTTCAATCCAAAAAGACGAATTTTTAACCAAAGGATAACTTTTTAACAAAATTGTTTAATTCTCTACCAAATAGTTGATTTTTCATCCAAAAAAGATTCCCGTTGACTTTTCAAGCACAAAATATGAATTTTGTAAAAAAAAAGCTTCTACGAAAAAAAATTTAAATTCTAATCCAGAACTACGTTTTTTTTTCAAACAAAAATATGGATTTTTTAGTGCATTTTTCAACATTAAAAAATACATTTTAAACAAAAAGCTCATTTTTCTATGAAATAGTTCAATTTTCAAAAAAACAGTAGAATTTTCAGCCAAACAGTTACATTTTTATCCAGGGAAGATAAAATTTCTCTTAAAGCAGTTGAATTTTTAATTAAAATTTTTTTAAGTTGAACCTTCATCCAGAAAATATTTCAGTTCCTTTTTTAAGATAAAATTATTAAAACAAAACGTAAATTTTCTACGAAATATTTAAACTTTCAATAGAACTGCAGAATTTTCAACGGAAAAGTATGACTTTTGAACAAAATTGTTGACTTTTCCACCGAAAAGTTACATTTTTATTCAAGAAAGATGAAATTTCTTCTAAAACATATGAATTTTAAAAAAAACTTAAAAATTAGTAACATTTTTATCCAAAGAAGATTCCAGTTAATTTTCCAACACACAAATTTTCAAAAAAGAGCTGAATTTTCATCGAAAACGATTTCAATTGATTTTTTAATACAAAAATACGAATTTTAAACAAAAAGTAAATTTTCTAGGCAATAATTGAATTTTGAACAAAATAACTGCATCTTTACCCAAGAAAGATGCAATACTTTTACGAAAAAAGATGAAATTTTAAATCCAAAAGACGAATTTTCAGAAAAAAATAGTTTTCATCCAAAAAAAGATCTCAGTTAACTTATCAGCAACAGAATAAGAATTTTAAACAAACGGTCAATATTCTACCAACAGTTAAATTTTTAACCGTATAAGATGCATTTTTTACAAAACAGTTAAATTTTCAACCGAAAAGGATGTCTTTCTAAGAAAATTGTCCAATTTTCAACCAAATAATTAAATTTATAGCTAAAAAGATGATGTTCAGGAGAAAGTTTTTGTAAATTTGCAAAAATTAAGTATATGAGTGAAAAGACATTATTAACCAATTTACATCGCCAAGATATTTAAATCTTATTAAATATTTCTGATTTAAAAGTCGATATCTCGAAGAAAAACTGGAAAAATTTGATAATCCGGTTGTAAAAAGTCCCTATGTTTTGAACAATTTTTTAAATAGTTTTCATTAATATACAGACTTTCGAAAATAAAAAATTTTTTAAAATCGTTTCTTCTAAATTGTATTAAATTTCATAAAAGTTTATATTAATAAGTGTACCACACTCTGTCAAAAAAATTTACGTAGCTAAATCAACAAAAAATAAAATGATATTTAAAGTTGAATATAATTTTTTTTTTTATCAATTATTCAGGGTGGCTGTTTTAATCGAAGAAAAAATTCACGGTTCGCAAAACATTTTTCCCTGTCAATAAAATTTAAAAAATCAAACTATATTCTAAATATTTTTTTAAATTAAACTTTTAAATTTTAAATTCAACAGTTTTAAGTGAAATGCAAATAAACTGCAAAATTTAGAACTTTTATAAATTATAGAGTTCAAGGATTCAGATTAAGTTACAAAAATATAAATCCACGTTAACATTTTCAATAGTTTAAATTAAAGAATCAAGCAAGGAATTTAAAAAAATTTCAAAATTATATTATTTTTAATAATTTTAGGCTAGAACCATTAAAAATTGAAACATATTTTATTTTTATTTTTTATAGTCTAGGCATCCTTCGAAAACTTTAAAATTTTATTTCAAAATCTTAAAAAATCTAGAAGTGTTTTAAAATTTCTCCAGATTCAAAATCATTTTTGAATTTTTTGTCAGAAACCGAATTTAAAATAAAATTTAGATTTTTGCAGTTTTCAAACAACAAATTTAGAATTTTTTAAATAATTGTGAAAGACTTCAAAAGCATAAAAATTTTTCTTAAGATTATTACGAAAATTGAAAATGATTTTTCACTTTGAAAAATTATTGTAACAGAAAGTTTAAGAAGATTTTAAGAGATTTAAAAAATGATCAAAGAAGAACATGGAAGATTTTAAGGATTTTATTTAATTTGCTGGATTTTCAAAAATTGTAGGAAAATTTCGATTAATTTTAAAATATATTTAGAAGTTATGAAAAAAATGTTAACATACTTCGTTTAAATTACTTAAAATAATTTCAAGCTTTTTAATCTTTTTAAAACTTCGAAAATCTAAAGATTCAAAGTTTTCTGTGTAAAACAATTCAGTTTAAAATTGTTTTCTTTAAAATATTGTGTTTCAATTTACTCGTTTTAAATGAACAGTGAAATATTGCTAAATATTAAATACATATTCTTTTTCTACAGTAAGAAATTTCAAATTAAATGGGATGAAAATTAAATAATTTAGACTCACAATATTTTTAATTTAAAAAAAACCTTTAATTATGACTATATTATTATGGATTTATTTTTAAGTTAAAAATAGTAAAACGCACGTTTACATGTTTTAATGGCTAAAAAAATTAATAGAAATATATTAATAAATTTATTTATTAAATTTAATATAAAAAATAATATAAAGGAATACCTGAAACTCTGAGTTAAATATATATTATTGATAAATCATGAAAATTTGTATTTAAAAATAAATTTATCGGAATAAATAATATATTAATTTCAATTCTTATCAAGACTTTCGGATTGAAACATTTACAATCTGGAAATTCTCAAATGTTCAACGGATCTAGAATTGTTTGATCAAATCAATTATTGTTCAGATATCTATACTTAGAGTACAGATCCATTTTAAGAATTTATTTATTTATTTATATTTACAGTTGATAAAATAAAACTGTATTTTGTCAAATATTTTCAACCTCAAATGCTTTTCATTTTTAATTGTTTAAATCCTCAAAACTGCACTTTAATCATTTTAAAAACTGTTAAAACTTTTTTATTTTATAAAAAAAATCTTCTATTTTAAAAACTTCGAATTTTTAATATTGGTTAACCTTTAAAACTGCATTTGAAAATCCTTTAAATCAAAATATATGCTTAAAAGTTAAAAATCGAAAATGAAAAATTTTTAAGGTGAAAAATTTTCGAACTAAGCATTCTAAACTAAATGATATAATAATTTATAAAAATCACAATTTAGGAAATTATTTAAAAACGGTTGAAATAAAAGTTGGACAAAATATTTATTCTAAAAATTTTGTAAAACTCCCGGTCAAAAAATAAATTCACTGTCATTTCTCGGTTTTCCAGGTTTCCCGGACCAGCAGCCACCCTGATTATTTATGAAAATGAGATTTTTTTCATAAATAGTTATAATAGAAATTTACATCAATTTTCCCAATTTATTTTCACTGGAAACAGGCGTTGCAATCCCTATAATTTTATTAAAAACAAAGAAACTGGTTAACTCTATTTTTCTATTTTACTAAAAAAAATTGATAAGAAAAAATAAATTTAAAAAAAAACTGTTTTTGGGGGTGAACTTTGAAGCCGGTTTTCACCCCTTAGATACGTTTTTCCCCGATAAAAAAGCACGTGTCTCTTATTTTTCTATGTTCAAAAAAAGTATAATTGCCAGAAATACGAGGGTAGTTCAATAAGTCCTTAGAATGACCAACAGATGGCGCGCGAATCGCTCCAAATCATCTGTTTTCAGTCAGCACCACTCCCGACTAGATATATGGTGCAGTCACAGTCCACATCTTCTGAGTTTACGTGTTTTTATAACCAATTGAAAAAAAAATTGTTCGTTAAGAAAAATGAAAAAAAAACGAGTTCAGAGCGGTAATCAAACATTTTTATTTAAAGGGTTTAACTCCATATGAGATAAAAAATGAATTGGAATCAGTTCATGGCACATCTGCCCCTGCCTTAGCAACGGTTTATAACTGGGTCAATGAATTTAAGCGTGGTCGTGACGAACCACGTCAGGAAGGCCCGTAGAAGCAAGTACTCCCGAAATCATCAATAAAATCCACGATATGGTGTTGAAGGATAGAAGATTAAAAGTGCGTCAGTTAGCTGAGGCC
>NC_046665.1:126251635-126270199 GCF_010883055.1 Belonocnema kinseyi
AGGAGATTATGTTGAAAAATAAAAAAAAGTTTACCCAAAAAAAATTGTTTTTATACTTCATTCTAAGGACTTATTGAACTACCCTCGTAGATACATACTGTGCTCATCGGTTCGAAGGAATCAAAATCCGCTTTTGTAGGCCGAAACGGAGCCGTGTCCATAATCAATAGTACTTTTTCCGTCTTCTGGGTCTCACTATGATATTCTCGAACCGAGGGCAAAAATACGTTTTCATACCAATAAAGTAAAAGCTCTCTATCCATCAGCGCATCTTTCTGCGCCACATAATAAACCGGAAGTTTCGATACGCCCTCGAAACATTTAGGATTTTTCTCGCTCCCAATAACAAGCAATGGGACCTTGTGAGTTCCAGTTGCATTAGTACAAACCATGACTGTCACTTTGTCCTCATAAACTTTCTGGCCAAGTTTATTCGGCAAGAGCCTCCAATAAACTTCGATTTCATCCGCATCATAAACTTGATGATCTTCAACTCCGTGTTCCTTCTTCAGTTCGGCAAGATGCGTCTGGAATTCTTGGTGGTCTTCCGAGTTCCAAAAACTCTTCACATTTCGAAGAGCATATTTGACTTTGATACCGTGCCGATTCCTAAATCTAGAAAACCAGGCATTGGTGCCACTAAATTCTTCTAATTCGGGCCAGGTTTCGCTCATACTTCGAGCTGTGTCTTTAATTATTGCTGAGACAACTGATTCACTTAAGGCTCTTCTCTGCTTGTACCATAAAAGCAGACATTCGTCGAGAAGAAGACGTTTCTTTTGTTGCGAACTTCTTTTATGAATAGGTTTTACCTTCAAGCCAAGTTTCAACAACTTTTTATCTTCTCTGCCTATTCGTCGAACTGTCGCTTCCGAAATTCCGAATTCGCGAGCCACTATTGCGACACTCGTTCTTGCATTTAACCAATTTGTTATTTCAAGTCGTTCGTCTTGGTCCAGATAAAGTATTTTTCTTCGTTTAATACTCATCCTCTTTGACTTGAAACTAGACCCGAGCTGAGAGAAAGGATTTTAGAAGATTAACGTCTTGACCGGGAAACCGGGAAAGAACAGGAATTTAATTTATTCCACACTCGGCCCGAATGGCAACCTTTTGCCCCTGAAAATAGGGGCGAAAGTAGCATATATTTCCCGCAAACCGCATTTGCGGGGCGAAAGTAAAATCAGCGGGGCGAAAGTAAAATTAGCGGGGCGAAAGTGAAATTAGCAGGGCGAAAGTGAATTTTGCGGCACGAAAGTAAAATTAGCGGGGCGAAAGTAAAATCAGCGGGACGAAAGTAAAATTAGCAGGGCCAAAAATGAATTTTGCGGAGCGAAAGTAAAATTATTGGGACGAAAATAAAATTTGCGGGGCGACAGTAAAATTTTCGGGGCGAAAGTAAAATCAGCGGTGCAACAGTAAAATCAGCGGGGCGACAATAAAATCAGCGGTGCAACAGTAAAATCTGCGGGGCGAAAGTGAAATCAGCGTGGCGAAAGTAAAATCAGCGGGACGAAAGTAAAATCAGCGGGGCGAAAGTAAAATTAGCGGGACGAAAGTAAAATTAGCAGGGCGAAAGTGAAATTAGCAGGGCGAAAGTAAAATCAGCGGGACGAAAGTAAAAGTATCGGGATAAAAGTAAAATTAGCAGGGCGAAATTGAATTTTTCGGAGCGAAAGTAAAATTAGCGGGGCGAAAGTAAAATCAGCGGGGCGAAAGTAAAATTATCAGGGCGAAAGTAAAATCAGCGGGGCGAAAGTAAAATTAGCAGGGCGAATATAAAATCAGTGGGGCGAAAGTAAAAATTAGTCAATCAGAATTCAAGGTGCGAAAAAAGCTATAGAAAAATGCTTCGGACCCGCTTTTCAGGTTTAAAAGGTGGCCACGGTCGGGGGTGGAATAAAATACTATACGCAACAAAGAGGCGAAAGTATTTTTCCTATGGGAAAATCCGCGGGACAAATCTTCTCCTTTCGGCCCTTGTTGCAAAAAAATAGATTTATCGCGTTTTTATTCGCTTATTCCTAATTTCCCTGAATTGAAACAAGAAATTTTTGACACAGAACGGACATTTTTTAAAACAATGATTCTTTGCGAATTCATCTTTCTTCAGTAAAAATTGAAAATTTGTCTCTCGATGAAAATCTACTTTGTTGATAATCAATTTTTTACACTAAAAATTGAATTATTCCGTAGAAAATTTAACTATTTGGCTGAAAATCCGTTGGTTTTATGTTTGTTAAGAATTAGATTTTTAACATAAAATTTAACGATTCTATTTTTGGTTGAAAATGTGTCATTTCTGAATAAAATTTCAACTATTGGGTTTAAAATTGATATTTTTTACATAGAAATTAAACCTGTTCTTTGAAAATTTATGTACTTTGTGAAAAATTCTCCTGTTTTGTAAAAAATTAATCTTCATGTTTGAAAAATCATATATTTGGCATAAATTTCAAGTATTCTAGTTGAAGATTTATAATTTGAGTTAAAAATTCATCAGTTTCGTTGAAAATTAACTCCTTCAACTGAAAATTTGATTGAAAATATATCTTTTTTAATTGTAAATTCAACTATTTCGTTGAAAATACACATATTTGGTTAAAAATGGATATTTTTTTTATAGAAAATGATTTTTTTCTTTTCAAGAATCTTCTTGTTAAAAATGTAAGTATAATTTATCAATGATCATTTTAGGTGAAAATTCGTCTCTTATGTTGGAAATAAAATTACTTGGTTGAAAGTTAAACTATTTTGTTAAAAATTAAATTTTCTGGTTCAAGATTCATTACTTTTAATAAAAATTAATTTCTTTGGTTGAAATATGAGATAATTGATAAAAAACTTCTTTTTTCTTGGCATGAAAAGGAATTTTGTTTCGATACTTTATTTGTTTTGTTAAAAATTGGTTTCTTTTCTGGTTGAAAATTATTATTTAAAAATTAATCCTCTTGATTAAAAATTTCTTTAGTTGGTGAAAAATTTAAATATTCTAGTTAAAGATTCATCATTTTAGATCAAAATTCATAAATATTTAAAATTTTCTTTGAAAATTCATCATTTTGTTTGAAAATGCAACCATCTTTTAAGTTAGTTTTTTTAAAGCTAGTTTTTGTGTTAACTTATTCCAATTTAATATTGTATAGTTTTAGTTGAAAATTCACCGGTTTGGTCGAAGATTAATTTTTTTAACCAAAAATTCCATTATTTTTTGGTTAACAATTTATCTTTTATAGAAAAAATTAATTTTTTTGTTGAAAATTTAACTATTTCAGTTAAAAACTCATAGTTACATTTAAATTGTTAAATATTGTTAAAGTTAAATTTTCCTAGCAAAGAGAAAATTTTCAACAAATAAATGGTTTTTCAGTTAAGAAGGAAAAAATTTTTCATTCAAGTTGTTTAAATATACGCCAAAAGGCAGATTATTTTGTAAAAAATCTCGCATTTTCAACAAAAAAGTTCATTTTAACCAAAGTAGGAGCAATTTAAACAAAAAATATTACTTTTCTACCATTTGAGATAAATTTTTGACTAAAAATGATCAATTTTCAACGAAAAAGGGAAAAGTTGCATTTTCAAGTAAAGAATTAAATTTAAATTAAAAAAAAAAAACGAATTTTCTACAACAAAGTTACATTTTCAACCAAAGAACTTTTACCGAAGTAATTACAATTTCAGTCAAAAAATTAATTTTTTAATCGTCAGGAGGAAGCAACTATGAATATTTGAATACAAGATACGAAAAAAAAAACTAATAGACAAACGTTGTTCACCAAAAAAAAGTTCGAGAGATTTTTGAATAATTATTTTTTGATAAGACCCGGAGCTTTTTTTTATTGTAAAAAAATAACTATTCAAATTTTTTAAATTAAATTTTAGGAAAACCAGCACAAGAATCTAAAAAAATTGAAACACAAAAGTTGTACAAGATGCGAAAAAAATTAATAGACAAAAGTTATTTACCAAAAAAAGATTGAAAAATTGGTTACTAATTATTTATTTTAATAAGATGCAAAGTTTTTGTTTTAATCGTAGAAAATGATAATTTTGGTTAAACATTAGTTGGTTATCAAATATTTTAAATAACACAATAAATCAAAAAAGGAAAACTAAAGAATCGAATAGAGGTTATGTTCATACTAGGTTAAGTAATTTAAATTTTAAAATTGACACCATTCTGTATTATTTTCATTGGAAAACTACTGAAGTAAACAACATTTATACTCACACCTAAATAAATAAGAGTTCCAGGAGATTTTCAGAAAACGAAGAACAGAAGTTTCGAAATCTAAACACTATGTACAAAACATTCAATTATAATTGACAAAAATATGGTTATAACCTTCACAATACTTTTTATCTTTAAAAGGTTTTAAAATGCGCTTTAAAATTTTTAATAAAATATGTTAAAGTGGTTAAAAACGAGCTACATTTTCTTGGTTATTTAAACGACTAATGGCGTTAATGACACCTGTTTGTGTAACTTGTTTAGGTCGTGTAGGTTATGTTTATTGGGTTGACAGAACGAAGTAATCCACTTATTTAATTTGAAAATACCCGCCAGAAAAAAAAAGTTTTCAGATAAAAACTTTGAACATTCAAAAATAAAAATTGTACTTATTCGATAAAGTACCGCTATAATCCTTGTGATTACAGAAAAATGAAATCTGTAAATGAATAATTCTCTTTTAAGAGAAAGAAAAAAATTACAAAAAATCGAAATTCGATATTTTCGTGAAAATCAAAATGGCTACACATCTATCGATATAGTTTGACAGTTTGACGCAGTCTGTCGTCAGAAGTCTGACAGAATCTACATGTAAAAAATTATTTCTTACATTTGTAATTAAAATCAAAAATGTCAGGGCCAGTCTTGCCTCCAACTCCTGCGCCTTTGAAGAGCATTCAACATTATTTAAAAATTGCTGCGGAGCATGATCAACGTGATCCTGTCGTTAGTTATTGGTGTAAGTAGAGGTTATGTTTATACATCCGAAGTTCCGAAACCTTTGCAAGCTTCGGTAAATCTGACATTTATAGTGATCATAACTCAAATATTTCCTTTTTCTCATTTTTTCGCTTTAATGTGAACTAAATTAATAGAATTGAACAAGAAAATTTAACTAGTTTTTGTTAAAAAGTCTATTCTATTTTTGGTTCGCAGGGTCTCCTGCGACCTTGGAAACCTGGAATTCCCCTTGAATTTTTTTTGAACCTGAAAATTTAATTTTATGTTTTACAATTTAAAACAATTCAAATTTTTAACGACAAATTATTGAACGTTTAAATTCCAAATCCAAATATATAATATTTTAATTATTGAAATTAAAGCAAAATAGCTTAGAATTTTATTAACATGTAATTATTTCAAACTTAACCTTTTTAATTATACAACTATTTAATAATAAAAGATTATAATTGAAAATTGCAGTTTTGAAGAATTTTGTTTTGAATAAAAAAAAATCTTAATTTTGAATCAAAATGTAGATAATTTTCAATTATTTAAATTAAAAACAAATATTTTTTAATGCTGTCAACATGTCATTCCAATTTTAATACATTTTATTACACAACTATTTGACAGTAAAAGATTTTAATGGAAAATTCTATAATTTGAAAATTTTATTTGATTTAAAACGACAGAATGTTAAAAGTTTAAATTCTACATCCAAAATTATGCAATTTTGTATTATTTACATGAAAACCAAACAAGTTTAAAATTTATTAACATGGCATTATTTCAATTTTTAACTTTTCTGTTTAACAATTGTTAAAATATTTAAAATGTTTCACAAGAATTTCAAAAAGCTTTTAAAACTTTCAAAAGATTTAAGGGATTTAAATGATTTAAAAAAGGGTAGAGTAAACCAGTTGTTTAAGTTTTTAAAACATTTTGAAGATTTCAAAAGTTTTAAAAACATTTTAGAATATTTGAAAAGATTTGAGGAAGATTTCAAATAATTCAATGACTTGAACAAATTAAAGAGATTTCACAAACAAAGATTTAAGAAAAATTTCACAAATCTTTGAAAAGCTTTGACAAAGATTTCAATGACTTAACCAAAATTTCCCAAAGTTTTCGAACATTTTATAAAAATTGCAAGGATTTAAAAGATTCGGAAAAGGCGTGTATATCGATTTCTAAGATGCCAAAAGATTTTATACAATTAAAAAATATTTCAATGATTTCAAATGAATACAAAAGATTTCACAAATATTTCAAAAAATTAATAAAAATTTCATAAACATTTAAGAGGAAAATAAGAATTCTAAAGATTTCTAAGAGAGGACAAGTACATCAGATTTCAAAGATTTTAAAACATTTTGAAGATTTTGAATGATTTCAAATATTTCAATGGTTTTAAACGAATGCGGAAGATTTCGAAAGTATTTGAAAGATGTTAAACTATTTAATTTTTGGTTGAAAATTGAATTTTTTATGGAAAACTAATATTTTTGATTGAAAATTGATCTACTTGAGTTAAAAGTTCAAATATTTGGATTTAAAATATTATATTCTGGTTGAGGATTCAACAATTTGGTAGAAAATTAAACCATTCGATTGAAAATTAGTTGTTTTTTTATAAGATTTTTTCTTAACTAACAATGTAATTGTTTAGTTTTGGTTGAAAATTTTCATTGAAAATTAAACTCTTTGATTGAAAGATAACTTTATTTTTAATTGAGATTTTTTTTAAATATCAATGTCATTATTTCATTTTTGTTTAAAAATTGATACTTTCTAGTAAAAATTCATAATTTTTAATTAAAAATGCAACTATTTGGATTTAAATTAATCTGGTTTCGTTTAAGATTCAACAATTTGGTAGAAAATTATAATATTCGGTTAAAAATTAATTTTTTTATTGATATTTTTTTGTAAATTGACAAAGTAACTATTTAATTTTTGGTTGAAAATTGAATTGTTTTTTTTTTGAAAACTGATATTTTTTTATTGAAAATTGATCTAATTTCGTTAAAAGTGCAAATATTTGGATATAAATTATTCTACTCTGGTTGAGGATTCCACAATTTGGTAGAAAATTTAACTATTTGGTTGAAAATTATTATTTTTTTTTGTAAGAATTTTTTTCACAAACAATGTAACTATTTCAGTTTTGGTCGAAAATTGATATTTTGATTGAAGATTCATACTGTTTATATAAAACTAATATTTTTGATTGAAAAATGATCTATTTTAGTTAAAAATTCATCCTTTTTAATTAAAAATTTTTTATTTTATTTTTAATTTAAAATTTAAAATGATTTCAATTAATCTGGTTTGTTTGAAAATTCAACAATTTGGTACAAAATTAAACTCTTCGGTTGAAAATCAGTATTTTTTGTTTAAGAATTTTTTTTAATATCAATGTAACTATTTCATTTTTGGTTGAAAATTGATATTTTGATTGAAAATTGGTATTTTATATTGAAAAATGATATCTTTTATTGAAAATTGATATTTTTAATTGAAAATTAATCTATTTTTGTTTAAAATTTCATCGTTTTTAATTTAAAAATCAACTATTTGTATTGAAATTAATCTGTTTGGGTTGATAAGTTAAGAATTTGGTAGACCTTTAAACTATTTGGTTGAAAAAATGGTTGTTTTTTTTTGTTTTAGCATATTTTTAAATATCAATGTAACTATTTCATTTTTGGTTGAAAATTTATATTTTCTGGTCATAAATTTACAAGTATTAATTAAAAATGCAACTGTTTGGATTTCAATTAATCTGGTTCGGTTGAGGATTCAATAATTTGGTAGAATATTAAAATATTTGGTTACAAATTATTTTTTTTTAATTGACCGTGTTACTATTTTATTTTTGGTTGAAAATTAACATTTTTGTTTGAAAACTGATATTTTTTATTAAAATTTGATCTACTTTAGTTAAAAATGCAAATATTTGGATTTCAATTATTCTATTTCGGTTGCGGATTCAACAATTTGGTAGCAAATTAAAATATTCGGTTACAACTTATTTTTTTTTAAATTCGCAATGTAACTATTTTATTTTTGGTTCAAAATTTCAATTTTTGTTTGAAAATTGATATTTTAAATTAAAAATGGATCTACTTTAGTTAAAAATGCAAATATTTGGATTTAAATTGTTCTATTTCGGTCGTGGATTCAACAATTTGGTAGAAAATTAAAATATTCGGTTAAAAATTATTTTTTTTATTGAGATTTTTTTAAAAAATCAATGTAACTATTTCATTTGTGGTTAAAAATTGATATATTTGATTTCAAATTGGTCTTTTCCAACTGAAAATTCCTCGTTTTTTAAATTGAAATGCAATTATTTGTATTTAAATTAATCTGTTTTTGTTGAGGATACAACACTTTTTTGTAAAAAATTAAACTATTTTTATAAAATTTTTAATTTATGGAAAATTTATCCTCTTTTTATTCAAAATGCAACTGTTTGGGTTTAAATTCATCTGGCTTAGTTCAGGATTTAATAGTTCGGTAGAAAATTAAATTATTCGGTTAAAAATTAAACTATTTTCATAAAAATTTAACTTTTTGGTAGAAATTAAATTTTATTCTTAAAAAGTTATATTTTTATGATGAAAATTCTCAAGTTTTGTAGATCACTCATCCTTTTAAAATAAAAATTGAATAATCTTGTTGAAAATTAATGTTTTTTTTTCGAAAATTCATGACTTTGGGTAGAACATTAATCTTCTTGCTGAAAAATTCATATTTTTGGTTGAAAATGAAACAATTTTTTTTGTTAAAAATTAATATTTTTTAGTTGAAAATTCAAGTACTTGGTTGAAATTTGAACTACTGTGTAAACAATTCATATTTTTTAATGATTCGCCTGCTTGGTTGAAAATTTAACCGTTCCATTTATAGAAAATTAATCTTCAAGGTTAAAAAATCCTCTTTTGAGTTTAAGTCTTTTGTTGAAAATTGATTTTTTTTAATATTCATCTTTTTGGTTGAAAATTTAAATATTTTGTTGAAAATCTGTTGTTTCTCTTTGCTTTAGAATTCATTTTCGTAATTTTTGGCTAAAAGTTGATCCTCTTTAGTTGAAGATTCATGTATTTTGTTCAAAATTCATCTTTTTTGGTCCAAAATTATTCTTTCTTGAAAAATTATTCTTTCTGGTTAAAAATTCAATTAAACTATTTGGAAGAAAATTAAACTGTTCGAGTCATATTAACTTTTTTGTTTAAAAAAATATTTTTTTTTGTTCAAATTTAACTACCTGGTTAAAAACTATACCTTGAAATGACCTTGAATTTTGTTCCTAAGAATTCTTAGTTCAGAATTCATCTCGTTCGGTTAAGAATTTTAATATTTGATTGAAAATTGAATTTTTTTTCTTGAAAATGCAACTATTTTGTGGTAAAGTCATGTTTTTTAAATCAGAAATCCAGCTACTGAGTTGAAAAGTTGAATTGTTTTCTTGAAAATTTTGTTTTTATTAAGATTTATTATTTTAGTTGCAAATTCATCTCTCTTGATGAAAATGTAACTTTTTGTTGAAAATTTGATTTTTTTCTTTGTTGAGAATTAATTTATTTAACTAAAAATGTAACTATTACATTTTTTGTTGAAAAATAATATTTTTATTGAAAAATTAATCTTTTCTAGCTGAAAATTTATCCTTTTTGATTAAAAACAAATATTGCTGATTGGGTTTAATTTAAAAGACCTTGAAATTCAACAATTTTCTTGAAAATTAATGGTTTCTTTTGTTCGAAAATTAGTTATTTTTTTGTTAGAACATTAATCTTCTTAGTTGAAAATTTAGCTTTTTGTTAAAAATGAATAATTTTAAAATTCATTATTTCTGTCGAAAATTTATTTCTCTGGTTGAAAATATTACTGGTTTGTTAAAAATTCATTTTCTTTTTAGAATTTTTTTAACTAGCAATGTATCTATTTCATTTTTGGGTGAAAATTGATATTTTCTAGTTAAAACATAATAAGTTTTAATTAAAAATGCAACTGTTTGGATTTAAATTAATCCAGTTTGGTCGAAGATTCAACAAGTTCGGTAAATATTAAGATTTTCGGTTAAAAATTAGTTTTTTTCAATTGAGATTTTTTTTAATTAACAATGTAACTATTTCATTTTTGGTTGAAAATTGAATTTTTTTTTAAACTGATATTTTTTATTTAACATTGATCTACTTTATTAAAAAAATTCCAATATTTGGATTTAAATTATTCTACTTCGGTTGAGGATTCAATAATTTGTTAGAAAATTAAACTTTTCGGTTGAAAATGAGTTTTTTTTGGTTGAGAATTTGTTTTTAAATATCAATGTAATTATTTCATTCTTGGTTGAAAATTGATATTTTCTAGATAAAAATTCATCATTTATATTTAAAAATACAACTGTTTGGATTTAAATTTTCATTTTTCATTTTCATTTCTGGGTGAAAATTGATATATTTTTTTGAAAATTGATCTTTTCTAGCTGAAAATTCATCTTTTTTTATTAAAAATGCAACTATTTGGATCAAAATTAATCTGATTTTGTTGAAGATTCAACAATCTGGTTAAAGATTAAACTATTTGGTCGAAAATTAATTTTATTGTTAAAAAATTTCTATTTTTGGGTAGAAAGTTCAACAGTTTTCTTAAAAAAGAATGTCTTTTTTTTTTGAAAATTCATAACTTTTGGTAGAACTAATCTTCTTGCTGAAAAAATCATATTTTTGAGTAAAAATTGAACTATATATTTAGTTAAAAATTAATCTTTTTTAATTGAAAATGCAGGCACTTGGTTGAAAGTTGAACTACTGTGTAAAAAATTCATATTTTTTAATGATTCGCCTCCTTGGCCTTAGAATGAATTTTTTAATTAACAATGTAACAATTGCATTTTTGGCAAAAAATGATCCTGTTTAGTTGAAGATTCCATGTTTTTTGTTCAAAATTCGTTTTTTTTTGCCAAAAATATTCTTTGTTGTAAAATTATTCTTTCTGGTTAAAAATTCAACTGTTTGTTTCTAAATTAACTTGGTTTTCTTAAGTATTCAACTATTTGGTTAAAAATTAAACTATTTTGTATCAAAATTTATTTATTTGGAAGAAAATTAATTTTGTTTTAAATCATATTTTTGGGTTGAAAATTCGTGTTTTTTGGTCAAACATTAATCTTTTTGCTGGAAAATTTATCTTTTTGGATAAAAATATAACTATTTGGTTAAAATTCGTCTGTTTGTGTTGAAAATTCAATCTTTTTATAGATAATTTCTCCTTTTGGCTTTAAGGTGTAATAATTTGGTTGAAAATTAATGTTTTTTGTTGAAAATTCATATTTTTTAGTAAAAAATTAATCTTTTTCCTGAAAAATTCATATTTGTTATTGAAAATTGATTGAATTTTATTCTTCCTGATTAAAAATTCAACTATTTGGATCTACATTAATTTAGTTTGATTAAGGATTGAACTATTTGGTTAAAAATAAAACTATTTTTGTATCAAAATTTAATAATTCGTCCTTTTGGCTTTAAAATTTAATCCTTTTTTTATTCAAAATTAATGTATTTTGTTGAAAATCCGAGTTTTTTCAGTAAAAAATTAAACTTGTTGATGGACAATGTATCGTTTTGGCGGAAAATATAACTATTTGGTTAAAAATTCGTCTTTTTTGTGTTAAAAATTTAACTGTTTTGTAGATAATTTATCCTTTTGGCTTTAAAAATTGAATAACTTTGTTGAAAATTCGTGTTTTTTGGTGAAACATTAATCTTGTTGCTGGAAAATTGATCTTTTTGGTTTAACATTTAACTTTTTTGTTTAAATTAATTATTTATTCTCAGAAAAAAAATGAATTTTCTTTATGTGAAAATTTCACTATACCATTTTTTTGTGTTAGAAATGTATCCTTTTTAAGTTTAAAATGTATGTATTTTGTAGAAAATTTATCGGTTTGGTTAGTAAATTAATTTTTTTTAAACAATATAAAGATGGGAGATTTTAAATAAAATTTTTTTTTCGCATTTTGTGTTCGAAAATAATGGACACTTATTTTTTTATTTCAATGTGATACTCGAAAATCTCGAGAAATGATTTTTCAAAATTTGTTAATCGGCAAAAATCATTTGTTTTCAATCGCTCACTGTAAAATAAGTTTTGAAAATCTTTGCAAAATAGTATAACATACCTCCTATTTTTTCATAACAGTATAGTGCATTTTTATAAACAAATTTATTTATTTTGAACTTGAAACATTTTTTCTGTTTTTTTTTTACCTTACAATTTTTGTTCACGATTGTCAAATGTGCAGGAAAATTTTGAGAATGGAGAAATAAAAACTCCAAGTGTTACGAATTTTTATAATCCGTCGATTACGTTCCAGACGACGCGTGAAAAAATTCGTAAGACTTGGAGTTTTCATTTCTCCATTCTCAAATTTTTCCTGCGTATTTGCGAATCTTGAAGAAACATTTTAAGGTAGAAAAAAACCACAAAAAATATTCCAATTTAAAAATAAATAAAATTGTTTATAAGAATGCCCTATATTGTTATGAAGAAAACAAGAGGAGATATGTTATACTATTCTGGAAAGCTTGTAGGTGAATGCGTATTTTCAGTAAAAGAATAATTTTTTCTATTCAAAATTTCTTTTACAGTGAGCGTTTGAAAAAGAAATGATTTTTCCCGATTATTAAATTTTGAAAAATCATATCTCGAAATTTTCGGGTATCACATTGAAATAAAAAAATATGTGTCGATTATTTTCGAACACGCAACACGAAAAAAAAATGTTTTATTGGGAATGGTGGTTTACCATTTCGCCACCTGGTGCCGAAAGCTCGAACTAGTAAGAGTAGGTACAATTTTAAACCTGTATTTTAATTTTTGCATAAAAGTGTTTCTAAGATTGTTTTGTAAAGTTTAAAACAATGATTGAATTCTAAAAAGAAATCTTCATAAAAAACAAATAGTTTTAGATAGAATTTCCATCTTCATCATCAGTTTAATCCAAGAAAAAAATTCCCGGTTTTTCCCGGTTTGCAAACATTTTTCAGGCTCAATGAAATTTTAAAAAATCGAACTCTAAAGCTAACAATTTTTCGATTTGAATTAATACAAACTGAACTGTAAATTATAGTACTTAAAGTGGAACTCTTGAATTTCAAACTTTTAAAATTTAAGTTTAAAAGTTTTTTAATTCAATAATTTTGTACTCAAATCTGATTCAAATGATCAATAATTTACACGTATAAAATGGAAGCTACTAACACTTTTAAACTGAACAATTTTTAATTAAATTCAGTTAATCAGTTAAATTAAGAATTTAGTAAATTTGAGGGTCCCAAGATTCAGATTCAGTTCTAATAATATAAATCAACGTTATCATTTTTAATTCTTTAAAGTCTAAATTGAAGAATCAATCTATTAATTTAAATTTGATTAAAATATTATAATTTAAATCAATGTTAGGCAGATACATTAAAAATTGAACGATTACATTTTTTTATAAACTGAACACTTTTTAAATTAAAAGTTAAATTATTCATACTTTAAACGGTTAAAAATCCGTGAAATGCTTCCAAATTTAGAAATGTTTTTTAATCTTTTAAAGCCATTCAAAATTCTTAAAAATATTTTTAATATTTTTCTACGAAATCTGCCAAAATCTATATTTTGTTTTAAATTAGGCCGTGGGCTATTTACATCGACATTTTGTTACTAATAGCCGGATTTTGTCGGTACACGTAGACGCTTTGTTTAAATTATTTCAAATCAGTTGAAATTTTAAATTGAATTTTTTCAAAACATCTAAATATTACTTCCTTGAATGTTTTTTTGATAGAAAAATTAAAATCTAACGTTCAAAATTTAGTTTTTAATATTTTACTAAAATTACTGATTTTAAATAAACAGATATTTCTAAATATTAAGTCATTCTTATTTTTCCTAATTAAAAAATTTCAAATTGCATGGCTTAAAAATGGAATATTTTAGACTAAAATAATATGTGAAATTTAATAAAAGCTTTTGATTATGAATATATTATTTTGAGGTTATTTTAAAATTGAAAACATTTTATAAAGTTTCTATCAGGCGTTTACATTTGTTTAACTAATAAGACTTTCCAATTGTAATAGTTTGCATAATTTTTAAAGTTTGAAACTGTAAATTCTAAAATTGCGAACTGATTTCGAATCGTCGTTTAAAATTAATTATTATTCACTTTTTAAATCTTAAAGAACAATTCAATTTAAAAAATCATTATTAATATAAATTCACAGTTGATCAGCTAAAAATGCTTTTTATCTGACATCTTCGATCTCAAACGCTTCTAATTTTTAATGGCTCAAGTCTGAAAAACTGCATTTTAAAATTCTTTAAAATAAAATGTACACTTAAGAATTAAAATTTAAAATTGTTTAAAGTGGACGATTTTGGAAATGCGCATTCTAAACTGAATGATGTCATAATAAACATTTTTATGCGCAAATTAAAATGCATCTTCAAAATTATACCTATTCTTTCTAGTTCGGATTTTTTTCTCACCAGGTGGCGCATCGCAGTTGAACCATTCCCAATAGAAAAAATATATTTAAAAAAAAAATATATATATATAATAAATTTTGAAAAAATATATATTTTATATTTAATATATTTTAAAATATATTTATGGATGACCCCTAAATCGGAATTGACTGTGAATACGATTTCGATTGAATGATCGGGAAATCTCGTATTTTAGGTCGGCTCTACGCGCTTCAAACAGGTTTAAAACTTTCGACAAAAACCACTGAAGAGACCAATTTTCTGATGAAATTGATGGATTGGTTGGAGAGCACGAAAAAGGCTCTGCATGATAACGAGGCGATAACCAACAACGTCGCAGCTCAAGCTCATTTGGAAAATTGGGCTTTAAAGCTCTTCATGTATGCAGATAAAAATGATCGAAACTCGAACTTTGAAAAGAGTACCATCCAGAGTTTTTACACTGCCGGACTTCTTTATGATGTCATCACGACCTTTGGCGATTTGACGGAAGAGGCTGTGCAAAATAGGAAATATGCCAAATGGAAAGCTGCTTATATCCACAATTGTTTGAAAAATGGGGAAACTCCGGTCCCTGGTCCTATGAAGCAAGAAGGGGATGATGAAGGATCTGGTAAGAATTTAAAAAAAAAAAAACCTCTTGATAATTAAATTCTCAGCTAACGTTTTTTTTTAAGTATATATTTTGGAATTCACTCAGTAATATTTATTAAGTATTTTTGAAATCGCGGCTGGTAGTAAGTAAATTACGTAACGGAAGTTTATATTTCAATAAAAAAAAAGAAGAAACATATGCAAAAAGTAAAAGAATTATAAAAACAAAAAAAGAAGAATTTTCTCTATAAAAATTGAACTTTCATACAAAAAATATAGATTCACAAAAAATTTAATATTCCTTGAAACTGATGCATTTTTAACCATTAACAATGAAATTTTTAAACAAAGAAAATGATTTTTGTCACCAAAAAAGGAGTTTTAAACCAAAACAAAAAAAATGTTTTAACAATGTAGTTTAACTATGACCTTTTTTAACCTTTAACAAAAGAGATGAATTGTCAAATAAAAATATAAATCTTCAAAGAAAAAAAATGATTTCTTTACCAAGTGATTCAACCGAATTTTTCAAACAATTAAATATCTACTGAAACATCTGAAATTTTCAATAAAAAAGATAAATTAAAAAAAAAATAGTTGAATTTTCTGTTAAAAATTATTTATTTTGACTTTTCACGAAAAAAATGTAATTTTGAATCCAAAAAGACGAATTTTGAACCAAAAAGGATGTCTTTTCAACCAAATTGTTGAATTCTCTACCAAATAGTTGCATTGTTATCCACCAAATATTACATTTCTCTTAAAACAAATGAATTTTTTATTAATTAAAAAAAAAGTTGAATTATCATCCCAAAAAGATACCAGTTGACTTTTCAAGGTCGAAGTATTAAGTTTTTAACAAAAAAATAAGTTTCTACGAAAATAATCGAATTTTCAATACAAAATGATTACTTTTTTCAAACAAAAAGGATGAATTTTTAACAAGATTGTTTAATTATCTCCCAGATAGTTACCATTTCTTTCAAGAAAGATGAAATTTGTACTAAAAAGTGCCATAGTTTATATTATAGTAAAAAAGATGAAATTTATGCAAAAAAGAAAAAATAGTTTTAAAATCAAAAATGCGAATTTTGAACAAATAAAGATTTTTTACTGAAGAAAGAAATAAAAGTTTGTATAAATTGTTGGAACTTTAAGTCAAAGACGAATTTTTTCTACAAAAATTTAATTTATGAAAAAATGACTAGCAAAAAATTAGTTTTACACGAAACTAATGCCAACAAGAATTAAATTTCAAGTCAAGAAAATTATTTTTTTTACCAAAAAAGGATAATTTTCTTCTAAATAATATCAATCTTGAAAAGAAAATATCTTTTTACAAAGTTATTGAACTGAAACTTTCAAATAAAATAGTTGAATACTCAAGCAAAAAAGAATAATTTTTAATCAAAAAGTGTCATTTCATGATAGAAAGAAAAAGAATTTTCTATTAAAACAGATGAATTCCTCAATCAAAAAGATAAATTTTCATCAAAAAAAAAATAATAATTTAATTTTATGTTAAAAAATATTTCAGTTGACTTCATGAAAAAATTCAATTTTTAACCAAAGAGAATGTCTTTTCAACAACAAAAAATAGTTAAATTTTCACCCAGAAAAGATACCAGTTCACTTTTAAAGATCAAAATATTAAGTTTTTAATAATAAAACAAAAAAGTTTCTACGAAAAAACTTGAATTTTCAATCCAAAAAGATGACTTTTTCCCTAGAATAATGAAATTTGTACTAAAACAGTGGAATTTTTAATACAAAAACAATCTTTTTTTTGAAAAGTTAAACTTTCGTCTGGAAAAAATTTCATACCGTTTTTTAACACTAAAATATAATATTTAAACAAAAAGTAAATTTTCTACGAAATAGTTAAGTTTTCAACAAAACAAAATAATTTCATTTTTAACATAAAAGTTAAATTTTCAATCTAAAAGGTTAAATTCCCGGCAAAAAAATGTCATAGTTTATATTGCAAATACAAAAAATGAAATTTATACAAAAAAGAAAAGAATTTTAAAAAGAAAAAGACGAATTTTCAACAAATAAAGATTTTTCACTCAACAAAACTTTTCTATTTCAGCAAAAAATTAATTTTACGTGATACTGATGCATTTTTACCCAACAAAACTGAAATTTCAATCCAATAAAATTATTATTTTTTTAACAAAAAAGAAGAATTTTCTATTAAAAAATATCAATCTTGAAAAAATGGAAAAGTTTCATTTTTAGTTTAAAAATTAATTTTTAAGAAAAAAAATACTTTTCCTCTCAACAGTTAAATTTTTAGCAAAGACATAAGCCTTTAATCAAAAAAATAATTGTTTAACAATTTAGTTTAACTGTTACCCAATTAGTATAATTTTTAATTGAAAAGGATTAATTTTTAACAAAATGTTTGAATAAAAAAGAATAGTTGGATTTTCTGTTAAAAAATGTGTCAGTTGACTTTTCATGAAAAAAATATACATTTTAATCCAAAAAGACGAATTTGTTTAACCGAAAAGGATAGTTTTTTAATAAAATTGTTGAATTCTCTACCAAATAGTTGCATTTTTATCCAAAAAGATTAAATTTTGTCTTAAAACCGATAAATTTTCATTAGAAAAAAAAAATCATTAAAAAAAATTGTTGAATTTTCATCTAAAAAAATACCAGTTGACTTTCTAATATCGAAATATTAAGTTTTCTTGCAAAAAATTGAATTTTTAATCTAAAAAGATTGATTTTTTTAAACAGAGAGGATGAATTTTTAACAAAATTTGTACTAAAACAGAGGAACTTTTAATAAAAAATGACAATTTTTGGTTGAAAAGTTGAACATCAAATATAAATAAATATATATTCAGCACCAAAATATAAATGTTTAAGAAAAAGTACATTTTCTATGAATTGTTAAATTTTTGAAAAAAATGTATAACTTTCAAGCAAAAAGTACGACTTTTTAACAAAAGAGTTTAGTTTTCAAACAAACAGTTGTATTTTTATTTAAGAAAGATGAATCTTCTTATAAAAAGATAAATTTGAAGAACTTAAAAAAATAGTTAATTTTTCATACAAAGAAGATTTCATTTGACTTTTCAAAAAAACAAACAAATTTTAAATAAAAAGTAAATTTCCTAAAAAATTTTATTCAATAAGAGTTTAATTGGCTTTTTAACAACAAAATACGAATTTTAAACAAATTGTAAATTTTCTAAGAAATAGTTTTCTTAGAAATAGTTCCAAGCAGATCAATTTTTATTTATAAAATATAAATTTTCAAAAAAATATTTGATTTTTCATCGAAAATTATTTTAATTGACTTTGCAGAAAGAAACTTTTAAAAAATTTTAAACAAAAATTAAATTTTCTATGAATTTTCATGCAATAAGATTTCAATAGACTTTTCAACAAAGAAATACGAATTTTTAACAAAAAGTAAAATTTCTAAGAAATATTTTTCTAGCAATAGTTTC
>NC_046665.1:126270299-126298190 GCF_010883055.1 Belonocnema kinseyi
CAAAGAAATCAATTTTTATTTAAAAAATACAAATTTAAAAAATAATATACGATTTTTCATCCAAAAAGATTCCAATTGACTTTTTTTTTTTAAACGAATTTTGAACAAAAAGTAAATTTTCTAAGAATTTTCATGCAATAAGATTTCAATAGAGTTTTTAACAAAGAAATACGAATTTTTAACAAAAAGTAAAATTTCTAAGAAATATTTTTCTAGCAATAGTTTCAAACAAATCAATTTTTATTTAAAAAATACAAATTTACAAAATAATATACGATTTTTCATCCAAAAAGATTCCAATTGACTTTTTTTTTTTTAAACGAATTTTAAACAAAAAGTAAATTTTCTAAGAATTTTCATGCAATAAGATTTCAATAGACTTTTCAACAAAGAAATACGAATTTTTAACAAAAAGTAAAATTTCTAAGAAATATTTTTCTAGCAATAGTTTCAAAGAAATCAATTTTTATTTAAAAAATACAAATTTAAAAAATAATATACGATTTTTCATCCAAAAAGATTCCAATTGACTAGTTTTTTTAAATACGAATTTTAAACAAAAAGTAAATTTTCTAAGAATTTTCATGCAATAAGAATTCAATAGACTTTTCAACAAAAAAATACGAATTTTTAACAAAAAGTAAAATGTCTAAGAAATATTTTTCTAGAAATAGTTTCAAACAAATAAATTTTTATTTAAAGAATACAAATTTTCAAAAAAATAGTTTATTTTTCATCCAAAAAAGATTCCAGTTGAGTTTTCAAGATCAAAATGTGAATTTTTTAACAAAAAATGTTTCTACGAACAAAAAATTGAATTTTCATTCTAAAAATATGAATTTTTTCAACTATATAGAATGAATTTTTAACGAAATAGTTGAATTTTCTATCAAATAGTTGTCTTTGTCTTCAACGCTAAAATATTAAATTTCAACAAATATTGAATTTTCTAGAAAATAGTTGGATTTTCAACAAAACTGTTGCATTTGTATCCAAGAAAAATGCAATATTTCTACTAAAAAAAGGTTAACTGTTCATTCAAAAAGACGAAATTTAAAAAAACAAATAGTTTTCATCCAAAAAAGATTTTAGTCGATTTATCAGCAACAAAATATGATTTTTAAATTAAAAAAAAACTCTTAAAAAGAGTTGAATTTTGAACCCAATAAGACGAATTTTCTCCAAAACAGTTGAATTTGCAAACAAAAATGATGTCTTTTGAAGAAAATGGTTCTGTCTAACTGTTTTAGACAGAAAATTCTTTCTTTTGAATTGAAAAATTCTTATTTTTTTAATTTGATCACTTGATTAAAGATTCATATTTTGACTTGAAAATTAAACTGTGTAGCTAAAAATTAAACTATTTTTTGCAAATTCGATTATTCTGTTAAAAATTCAACTACATGTTTGGTAAAAATTTAAACTATTTTTTTGTAAATTTAATTATTTTGTTGAAAACTTCATTAGATAGTAAATTCGTTCTTTTGATTTGAAAATAATATTTTTTTTTAGTCATCTTTCTCGGGGATTGGCTTAAGTTTAATCTTTTTCGTTTGAAAATTCGACCATTTGGTTAAAGATTTATCTTTTTCAATTGATAATTGAACTATTTGATTAAAAATTAAAATGTTTTGTTGAAAATTCAATTATTTGAGTTAAAATAAAAATATTTTGTTGACAATTCCACTATGTTGCTAAAAAAAGTACACCTTTTTTGGTGGAAAACTGCGTTGTTTATTTGAATATTCATCTATTTTGGATACAAAATTAGATTTTCTAATTGAAAATTTATCTTTCTTCGTTAAAAATAAACTATTTTATTGAAAATTCAACTGCCTTCTGAAAAGTTCACTTTTCTCAGTTAAATATCAATTTTTTTTTGGAAATTCATTTTTTCGAGTTTTAAAATCAACATTTTTTTCAAAATTCTACTTTTTACCTTAAAAACACAATTCTAGTGACAATCTTTTTTGATTAAAAATTTATCGTTTTTTTTTTTAATTTGACTTTTTTATTATTTAAAACTAACTCATTTTTTTATTTCAACATTTATTGATATACAATTAAAATATCAAAAATGATTTTTTTTTTTTTTGAGAAATTATCGATGTTGTTTTGAACTTTATGTATTTTGTTGAAAATTAAAATATTTTTTTGAAAATTCCACTGTTTTGTTAAAAAAAGTAATCTTTTTTGGTTGAAAATTCAATTGTTTAATTGAATATTAATCTTTTTTGGATAGAAAACTCAGATTTTCTTATTGAAAATTCATCTTTCTTAGTTAAAAATAAAATATTTTATTGAAAATTCAACTGTCTTTTGTATGGTTTTTTTTGTTGAGTGTTACTATTTTTTATTTAAAATTAAAATAATCTTTGGTTGAAATATTAACTATTATAGTTTTCGTTGCGAATTTATATTTTTTTATTGATAATTAAACAACGTGTGTTAAAATTTTAACTACTTTGTTGAAAATTAACACTAGTTCAAAATTCAATTATTTTGTTGAGAGTTTGTCTTTTGTGGTAAAAAATTAATCTTTTTGTTCAAAAAATAATCATTTTTTGAACAAAAATTTAATTATTAGGTTGATAGTTTTTTATTAATAATTCATTTTTTTAGTTGAAGATTGATTTCTTTGGTTAAAAAATGAACAGTTTTGTTCAAAATTCGTTTTGTTTTGATGAATTAAAAATTTCTTAAACTGTAAATTGAACTGTTTGAATTGTTATAAACTCATTTTTTTTAATTCAACTTTTACTGATATAAAATAAAAATATTTTTTGGTTGAAATATAAAAAATTCTTATTTTCGTTCAAAATTTATCGTTGTTGTTTTGAACTTAATTTATTTCATTAAAAATTCCACTTGTTTTTAAAGTCACCTTTTTATGTCGAAAATTCAATTGTTCAGTTGAATATTCATCCTTTTTAGATACAAAAGTCAGATTTTCTGATTGAAAATTCATCATTCTGAGTTAGAAATAAACTATTTTTTTTTTTTAATTTAACTGTTTTCTGAAAGTTTCACTTTTGTCAGTTAAGTTTTTATTTAAAATTTAAGTCTTTTTTGTTTGAAATTTCAACTATTATAGCTTTTGTTGAGAATTTATACTTTTTATTGAAAATTCAACAACTTGGTTAAAATTTGATCTACTTTGTTTAAAATTCATATTTTTTGTTCAAAATTCAATTATTGGGTTTAAAATTCGTATTTTGTCGTGAAAAATTAATATTCATTTCTTTGGTTAAAAGAATAACTATTTCGTTATTTCATTTATGAAAAAAAATTCTTTAACTACAAATTCAATTGTTTGAATTGTTGAAAACTCTTCTTTTTTCAATTCGACTTTTATTGATATACAATCGAACTATTTCGTTAAACATTCATCCTATTTAGTTGAAAAAATTCATCTTTTTCAATGAAAATTTAATTTTTTTCGTAGAAACATTTTTTGTTAAAAAATTCATATTTTGATCTTGAAAACTCTATTAGAATCTTTTTTTGGATGAAAATTCAACTGTTTTTTTTTTGTTGAGAATTTGTAATTTTTAAATAAAAATTGATCTGTTTAAAAATACTTTTAAAAACTATTACTTAGACAATTTACTTTTTGTTTAAAATTCGTATTGTGGAAAAGTCTATTGAAATCTTTTTGGGTGAAAATTAAACTATTTAAACAAACAAAATTTTTAATTAAAAATTAGTTTGAGTACAAATTTAATCTTTTTTGGATGAAGATGCAACTATTTGATAGAACATTCAACTATTTCATTTAATCTAAAATTATACTATTCATTTGAAAATGTACCTATTTTGTAAAAAATGTACTTTTTGTTAAACATATATATTTTGGTGCTAAATGTAGATTTATTTGTATTTGATGTTCAACTTTTCAACAAAAAATTGTCGTTTTTTTTTAAGTTCCTCTGTTTTAGTACAAATGTTATCTTTCTTAGAAAAAATGCAACTATTTGGTAGAGAATTAAAATATTTGGTTAAAGATTTTTTTTAACAGAAAATTCAACTATTCTTTTTTATTTATCTTTTTGGTTGAAAATTTCGTCTGTTTCAGTAGAAATTTAATATATTTTTTTTCATGAAAATGCCACTTTTTGGTTAAAAATGATTCTTCTTTGCATGAGAAAAGCGTTTTTTTTTTCTTAAAAATTAATTTTTAAACTAAAAATTAAACTTTTCCATTTTTTCAAGATTGATATTTTTTAGTAGAAAATTCTCCTTTTTTTTTTAAATAATAATTTTCTTGGATTGAAATTTCATTTTTGTTGGGTAAGAATTCATCAGTTTCGCTTGAAATTAATTTTTTGCTGAAATTATTATTCTTTAAATTCAATTTTTGTAGAAAAAATTTGTTGAGTAAAAAATCTGTATTTATTGAAAATTCATCTTTTTCTTTGTTTTTTATTTAAAATTCTTCTGTTTTAGTACAAATTTCATCTTTCTTGAAAAAAATCATCTTTTTGGATTGAAAATTCAGTTTTTTCGTAGAAACTTAATTTTGGTTAAAAACTTAATATTTCGATTTCGAAAAGTCAACTGGTATCTTTTCTGGATAAAAATTTAACTGTTTTTTTTTTAATTTTTAACATTTTAAATTCATCTTTTTCGGTTAAAAATTCGTCGTTTCGGATTTAAAATTAAATTTTTTTCGTGAAGTCAACCAGAAATATTTTTTAACAAAAAATCAAACTATTTTTTTGTGTGAAAATTGATCTTTTTGATTGAAAAATTGATCTGTTTTAATAAAAATTTCTTTTTTTTTATTATGAAAATGCCACTTCTTTGTTAAAAATTATTATTTTTTGCTTGAGTTTTCAACTATTTTCTTTGAAAATTATAGTTCAATCACTTGGTAAAGAAATCATTTTTTTTTAAGATTTCTATTTTTCGTTAAAAATTCATCTCTTTTGTTAAAGTTGAACTATTTTGTTGAAAATAAATCTTTTTTAATTGAAAATTTAACTACTATTGTTGAAAATTATTTGTTTGATTGAAGGCTTATGTCTGGTTGAAAATTGACTGTTTAATGGAAAAGCCTATTTTAATTAAAATGAATTTTTCAACTGAAAATGAAACTTTTCAATTTTTTAAGATTAATAATTTTTAGTAGAAAATTCTCCTTTTTGGGAAAAAAATAATTCTCTTGGTTTGAAATTCCATTTTTTTTACAAATTTATCAGTTTCGTGTAAAATTAATTTTTTCCTGAAGTCATTCTTTTTTAAATTCAATTTTTGTAGAAAAAATTCATCTTTAACTTAAAGTTTGAACAATTTAGATAAACTTTTATTTCTTTCTGGAGTTATAAATCTTTATTTGTTCAAAATTTGTCTTTTTGTTTTTAAAATTCTTTTTTTTTTTAAATATATTTTATCTTTTTTTATTGTAATATAAAATAAGATACCTGGTCTTTGTTATAGAACTGAAATCTTTTCTGGATGAAAATTCTACTTTTTTATTTTATTTCATTAGTTTAATTAAAAATTGATCTGTTTTAGAGAAATTTCGCTTTTTTTGGTCGAAAATTCAGTTGTTTAGGTGAATATTCATCTTTTTTTTTAGATAAAAAATCAATTTTTCTTTTTGAAAATTCATCTCTCTCAGTTCAAAATGAACTATTTTATTAAAAATTCAACTGTCTTCTGAAAAATTGATTTTTCTCAGGTAAATATCAATTTTTTTGTTTAAAATTCTTTTTTTTTTTTAGTTTTAAGGTAAACATTTTTCTAAAAATTCTACTTTTTAGCTTAAAAGCGCTAATGTAGTGACAATATTTTTTATTGAAAATGTATAGTTTTTTGTTGAATTGTAGTATTTTTTGTTTAAAATTCAATTATTTTCTTTAAAATTCGTCTTTTGTGGTAAAAAATTAATCTTCCAGTTTGAAAATTCATCTTTTTCAGTTGAAATTTTCACTACTGTGTTGATAATTGAACTACTTTGTTAAAAATTTATTTTTTAGTTGAAGATTCATTTCTTTGGTTCAGAAATGAACTATTTCGTTGTAAATTCTTTTTTCAATTCGACTGTTATTGATATAAAATGATCTAAAATATAAATATGTTTTGGTCGAAATATCAACATTTTTTTTTTCGTTGAGAATTTATCGATGTCGTTTTGAACTTTATGTATTTTGTGAAAAATAAACAATTTTCCTTGAAAATTTCACTTTTATAGTTAAAAAAAATTCAACCGTCTGCTACAAAAATTCGTCTTTTTGACTTGGAAATTTAACCGCTGTTTCTCGTTGAAGTTTAATCTTTTTCGTTTGAAAATTCATCTTTTTAAGTAGAAAATTCAAATGTCTTGTCGAGGATTCGTTTCTTTTGCTTAAATTTTTAAATGGTTAAAAATGATTTTTCTTTTTTAATTTAAATTTTTGGTTGAAAATCACAATATTTCCCCCGTTTTTGGACAATTCTATACACGAATCATTCACCATCTCATTTTGCACTTCATTGCCATGGATAAATTAACAATAATTGTACACTTTCTGGATTGTAATTCCTGATTTTATTTATACAGTTGACAATTTGGCGTCTCTTGATAATGATGCTGAAGCAGGTGAATATTTTCGATGTTATTTTACTAGAACTTAGGCTATTTTCATTTCGAATTATATTAATTATAATAATTTATAATAGAGAAACCAAATATTGAGCCGGATCAAAATTCTGACGAGAGTAACGAAAATCAAGGTAAACTTTGCGAAATATTTTTTATAGATCGTTCTTTTGATGGGGAATTCCTAAATAGATAATACTGAAAGTAATCCTTTAAATTATATAATAAATGTATTAAATTTTGTTTATAATCTATGACAAAGAGAAAGAATCTTTATTTCATTTGAAATAGATTTAATATTTTTAGCCGGAGAGATCACTACGGAAAATGAGTCCGAAGAAGGTAGCTGAATTAAATCAATGAAAGTTATTTATTAAAAATTATGTTACTGTACTGTAACATTTTTAAATTAATATTTTCTACAATTAAATTTTTTTCATAGCTGAAGAAAATAATCCAGAGAAAGAACCGGAAGAAGGTATTTAAAATAAAAAAAAAAAACACAGATTAATTACACCAGGGTGGCGACTTGGCCGGGAAAACCCCGGGAATTTCATTAAAAAATTAATTACATCATTTTAATTTTTAATTTTACATTTTAATTTTTAAATTAAAAAGCCGTGAATCGACTTCTGATCGCAGTAAAATTTAAGTTTTCATTTTTAAAATAGTTTTGGTCAATTTAGAAAAGTGATTTCTGTTTTATCTTTTAATTCTTAAAAAAGAAAAAATACTAGCCGGGAAAACCCGGAAAATGACAGTGAATTTTTTTTTGACCGAGAATTTTACAAATTTTTAGAAGAAAATCTATTTAAATTGGATTTCGACAGTTTTTAAAGTCGAATTGCTATCTTTTTTGATTATGCTTTTATTTAGTTTACACTGCGTAATTCAAAAATCTTTTGCTTAACAAATTTTACATTTGAGATTTTTATTTTTAAGGTTACATTTTTCATTTAAAATATTTTAAAATGCTGTCTTGAAGACTTGAACAATTAAAAACTAAAAGGATTTGAAGTTGAAAAGTTTTGATAAAAGAGATTTTTATTTAATAAATAATTTTTGTATTGGATCTGTACTTTAAGTATTAAAAATAGAACAAAAAACGATTTTAAATCAGTTCAAAATTTAAGATTTTTCAGATTTTAACGCAATATGGACTGTTCATTTAAGGCAAGTAAATTGAAACCAAATATTTACAACTAAACAATTTTAAATTTAATTCTTTGACATAGAAAACCTTCAATAGTTAAAATTTCTAAGAGCTTTCAAACTTTGAACGTTACAATTTTAATTGTTGTATTTGAAAAATATTTAATTTGTAAGTGAAATTGTTGAATTTTAATGTATAATTTACAAATGAACATTTATAGAGAAAATTTTGAGAAATTTCAAGAGATATTTAGAAGTTTTTAAAAGATTCAAAATTATCATGCAAATTTTAATTAATTTTCCTAGGAATCTTAAGAATATATATTTTTTTTTTTTGAAGTCTTTCACAAATTCTTGAAAAGCTTCTAATTTTTTGTTTAAAATCTGCAAAAATCTACATTTCGTTTTAAATTAGGCTATCATTTCAAACTTTAAATTCATTTTGAATCTTTTTAAAGCTTCTAGATATTTTTTTAAATTCCTCAAATTTCGTGTACTAATAATAAATGTTGAATTGTTATTTATAGATCAAAATTTTAAGGAAATGTTCTCAAATTTGTAGGATTTCCTAAAAATTGTAGGAAAAATTCACTTAACTTTTACAGATATTTAGAAGTTCTGAAAAAATTTCAAATATGTTTTTAAATTCTAACAAATTTAAAACAACTTCCAAAATATTAATTTAAAAAAAAATGGAAAAGTGACATTTTCTGTTAAAAAATTAATTTTAAACCAAAAAAAGTATTTTCCACTAAAGAGTTAAATTTCCAACCAGACATAAGCCTTTAATCAAGAAAATAAATTGATAACAATGTAGTTTAACTTGTACCTAAGTAGTTGAAGTTTTAATGAAAAAAGATTAATTTTCAACAAAATAATTTAACTCTAACCAAAGAGATGAATTTTCAACTTAAAATATAAATCTTTAACAAGAAAGTGATTTATTAACAAAGTGATTTAACCAAATATTTCAAACAAATTTTTTAAATACTCAAGTAGAGGAGAATGATTTTTAATCAAAAAGTTGCATTTTTATTTTTAAAAAAATCCAAAAGATAAATTAAAAAAAAAACAGTTTTCACGATTAAGATATTAATTTTTAAACAAAAAATAATTCGAAGAAAAAATTGAATTTTCAATCCAAAAAGACGAATATTTAGCCCAAAAGGATAACTTTTTAACAAAATAGTTTAATTCTCTACCAACTAGTTGCATTTCTTTCCAAAAAATTTTTTATTTCGTACTAAAACAGATGGACTTGTAAAAAGAATGTCCAGTTTTTTTATAACTGGAACTTTCGTCCAGAAAATATTTTAGTTCATTTCTTAACAGCAAAATATAAATTTTCAGCTAAATTTTCTACGAAATAGTGAAATTTTCATAAAAATAGTGGACTTTTCAACCAAAAAGTATGACTTTTTAACAAAAAAATTTAATTTCCAACCAAACAGTTGCATTTTTATCCAAAAAGATGACATTTTTCTTCAAACAGATGGATTTTTAATTAAATAAAAAGAAAAACGAATCTTAAAAAGATAGTTGAATTTTCATCCAGAAAATATTTCAGTTCTTTTTTCAATACCCAAGTATTATATTTAAACAGTAGAAAATTTCAACCAAAAATTATGACTTTTTAACAAACTTGTTGAATTTTCAACCAAACAGTTGCATTTTTATCCAAGAAAGATGTAATTTCTGCTAAAGCAGGTGAATTTTAAAATCAAAACGACAAGCTTTCAAAAAAAGAGTTGAATTTTCAACCGAAAAGTTGCATTTTTATTCACGAAAGATTAAATTTCTCCGAAAACAGATGAATTAAACAAAAAGAAACCTTTTTGAAAATCGTTAAATTTTAATCCAATGAAGATTCCAGTTCACTTTTTAACATAAAAACAAAAATTTCAAACAATTTATAAACAAAATAAATGTCTTTTAGACAAAATTATGAAATTTTCAACCAAATAATAAAATTTATAACTAAAAGGAGAATCTTAAGAAGAAAATTGTTGCGATTTTTCAATATTCTAATCTGAAAATATTACATTTTTAACGTTTTTTTTCAACTTTAAATGCTTTGAATTAGGAATGAAACATTTTCCACCACTTTCTAATAAAATTGTGCATTGAAAAAAAATTAGAATCTGAAATTTTTCAATTTAGAACGATTTTAATTAGAAATAATACGGTTTTAATGTCTATTAATTATAATGATCGAATTTTAGAAATTGTATTTGGAAAATATTTCATTTTTAACGTTTTGAACTTGTCCAATTTTCGAAATTTTCTTATAATCTTAAATCATTGAGATTCGTGATTCTTATATTTAAAATAAAATTGTCTCATTTTTAAACTTTAAATTAGAAATTATACCATTTTCAAACGTTTATAATAATATTGTTTAATTTTTTCAATTTAATTTGAATGTATAGAAATTGTAACGTTTTTAATTACAAATAATAACCATCTGTAAAACTTGTATTTCAACGCTTTTCCTCAAGAGGCGCTACGAACGATGCCAACTAACTAAATCCGAATCTATGCGTCTATTTTTATTCTATTTCGTTCTATTTCATTCATGATTGAGAAAGTATTAGAATTTCCGGAAATTTGACACACACTTTTTCGACGAATCTCCACGTTTCGAGACCCCATGAATCCGAAAATCATGTTTTCACGATGGCGTCTGTCTGTCTGTCCGTCCGGCCGTCCGTCCGTAAACACAATAACTCTCGAAAAAATGAACAAATCCAATTCATCTTTGTCACACTTTTTGTAGGTCCTAAAAGAAAGGACGAGTTCGTGAACCAGCCATTTTAAATAAAAATTCAAGAAGTGAGCGCATTTTGAAAATTTTTGAGCCCACTTTTTTTTTTAATTTTAAAATTCTATGTACGGATATTTAGAGTATTAAAAAGAACAAACAATGTATCCTCATGACTTTTTTCGACAAAAAGAAAATTATCAGAGTTATAGCATTTTCAAAAAATTTTTAATCACCCGAAAATCAAAATTTGAAGCCGAAAAACGCACGATATGAAAAAAAGTCAAGAGAAGAAAAAAAATTCTTTTTGAAAGCCCTACAAGATTATTATAACCAATTTTTGGATTTTCTTCAAAAATCGAAAATTCAAATTTTGATTGCACAAAAAATAATGGAAAATAAAAAATTCCATTTTGTGGATTCAAATATTTGCGGTTAAAAGTTAAACTTTTTTGTTAAAAAATAATATTTATATTTGAAGCATCATCAATTCAATTGAAAATGCATCTCTTTTTTTAAATGTAACTACTTTGTTCAAAATCATTCTTTTAACCAAAAATTGAACTATTTCAGTAGAAAATTTAACTAGTTTGCTGAAAATCCGTTTTTTTATGAAGGATTAAATTTCTTACGGAAAATTAAACTATTCTATTTTGGATTGAAAATTAATCCTTATAATTAAAAATTAAATTTTTTGTTAAATATAAAATCACCTATTTAAGTTAAAGAATCGTAATTTTAGTTAAAAATTTAACTGTTACATTTTTTCGTTAAAATTTGATCTTTTCTAGGTCAAAATTCCAAAATTTGGCTTAAAATTTGTCTTTTTTAATTGATAATTCAACTATTTCGTAGAAAAATCATGGATTTTTTTCCGAAAACTTCATTATTTTATATAAATTTTGTTTATTTTTTTTTAACTGAAAATTTAAATATTATTTTAGTTAAATATTCCATAACTTTACTTAAAAATTAATCTCTTTGGAAGAACATTCATTATTTGATTAAAAATTTAATTATTCAATTCTTTCATGAAAAAAAACAATTTTTTTTTTAGTCAAAAATTCATCTTTTTCGGTTGATCAAAGATTTTTAAATTTAATTTTCGGTTGAAACTTGATCTTTTCTAGGTAAAAATTCAACAATTTGGCTGAAAATCGATTTTTGGTTAATTTTTTATTTTTAACAGTAAATGTAACTATTATTCCAGTCGAATATTCCATAATTTTAGTTAAAAATTAATCTCTTTGGTTGAACAGTTATTTTTTGACTGAAAATTTAATTATTTAAGTTTTGGTTGAAAACATATTTTTTTAGTTGAAAATTCGTCATTTTTGTTTAAACGTTGATTTTTTAACTTAAAGCTTAATTATTTAAGTTTTGGCTGACAATTTATGTTTTTTAATAAAAATTAATTTTTTTCGTTAAAAATTCAACTATTTCAGTTAAGATTCAGTGTGTTCGTTGAAAATTGACCAGTTAAGTTAAAAAAAGGTTTTTAACGAAAATTTTAACTTCCACTTTCTGTTGAGAATTCTTTTTTTTTTAGTCAAAAATTTATGTATTTTGTTTTAAAATTATTCTTATAGTTTAAAAATTCATCTCTTTAGTTCCAAATTCAAGTATTCCAGTTAAATGTTTATATTTTTAGTTGAAAATACATCTTTTTATTTAAAATTCAACAATTTCAGTTTAAGATTCATAATCTAATATTAATATGTTTCTTTTATTTGGCTGGAAAATTGAAAAACTTGAACGTGAAAAACCGGGAAATGACCGGGAATTTGGAATCATCGGCCGAATCGCTACGCTGTCATACGAAAAAATAATTTTTAACTAAATAATTTTTCAACAGCCGAGCAAACCCCGGATAGAGAATCCGACGAAGGTAATTAAAATATTAAACATTAGTCGATTTAAATGTTTTTCAAATAATAAAATTTTTGCTCAGCTGCGGAAAATCCAGATAAAGAATCTGAAGAAGGTAAATTCGAGGGTAAATTAATAAAAATCGAATTAAAATTTAAATAAATGAAATAACTAAAATATACTGTAGAATTATAAATTTTTACGAACTTTGTTGTGTTTAGCCGAGGAAATTGATTCAGCGAAAGAACCTGAACCAGGTAATAAAAATAAAATGTAAAATCAAACAAGTCCTTGGAATTAATCAAATAATAAAATAATTAATAGTTTCTTATTTTAATTAGCTGCCGATGCGGAAAGCGACGAAGGTATCTAAGATTAATTAAGCATTTTAAATTAATAATAAAGCAAAGCTAGAATCACGCATTGACTTCGCACGCGTTTTCATCCAAATTTATTTGTTTATGTAATTTTATATTAATATGTAATTAAAATTAAACCCAATTTCTTCAAATTTTACACTGCCTCGTATTTTTAGTAATCCACATAATTAACTTGTAACACAAGTAGTTCAGAGTAATTTACATAAGTAATGCAAATTTTTGTCTCTGTTTTTATTGAAAATTAGTTGCCTTTTTTAGTTGAAAATTAATTTTCGTAACTGAAATTTTAAATATTCTATTTTTCATTGAAAATTGATATTTTTAGTTGAAAATCGATGATTCTGGTAAAATATTCTTCTTTATCGGGCGAAAATTAATGTTGGTTGTTGAAAATTCAACTATTTGTGAATCTTGATTTTGTTTAAAAATATAATATTTTCTTGAAAATTAATTTTTTGGTTAAAAATTCTTTTTTTTTAGCATAAAATTTAACCATTTCATTTTAGGTGAAAATTTGTGTTTCTTAGTTGAAAATTCATCTATTTCGTTGAAATTTCGCGATTTTTTAGTAGAAAATTAATATTCTTGCTTGAAAAATCATTTTTATTGTTTAAAGCTTTATTGTTTTTTTGAAAATTAAACATTTTTGTTTAGAATTATTCTTTTTGGTTGAAAAGTGAACCGCTTTTTGAATTTTTTTGTTAAAAATTGATATTTTTCATTTTATAAACCATGTGTTTTGTTACAAATGTATTATTCTAATGTTCGTTAAAAATTACCGTTTTTCGTTGAAAATTCAACTACTTGCTGAAAGTTGAACTACTTTGTTAAAAATTCAGTTTTCTGGTTGAAGATTCTTGATTTTGGTGGAAAATGGTTTAGTTGAAAATTAACCATTTTCTTGAAAAATTGTTTTTTCGTTAAAAATTTACTCTTTAATTGCGAATTTAACTCCAAATTTGTGTTTCTTTGTTTAAAATAAATTTATTTAATTAAAATTTCGTTGTTTTTTTTTAGTCGAAAATTAAAATTCAACTTTTTGGTATAAAATTCATGTATTTTATCAAAAACTTGTCTTTTTCGTAGAAAATTAATCTTCTTGATAGAAAATTTAAGTTTCTGAAATATGTATCTATTTTGTTGCCAATTCGCATTTTTTGGTATAAAATTATCTTTTTCTTTGCAAGTTAATCTTCGTGTTTAAAAATTCGCCTTTTGTTTAGAAATTCAAGTATTCCAGTTAAATATTTATCATTTTAGTTGAAAATTCATCTATAGGGTTTGAAATAAAGTTACTTGGTTGAAAGTTAACCCTCAAAGTGCATACATAGTAAAAATCATGTTAAAGTGCATCGTGGGTGTTTAACACCCCAGTGTATTTAATAATGTATTGATTAACTCCTATTGAATATTTTGTTACAATAAAATTATCCGATATGGTTTAAAATATCTTGTATTATGCAGAGTTGATTTTATATCCATTTAATTATTTTAAGTTTGTTAAAAAATTATTGAAAAATGTGAAAAAATTGTTTTTTTACCTAAAAATTTCTAACTCACGCAATTTAAATTATTTCAACCTGAAAATGTATGACTATACTTTTGAAATAGTGTTTTTTCAAAAAAAAAAAAAGATGGCAACATGGGTGCTTTCAAAAAAGGTATTTATTTCCACAGTTGAAGAGTCAATTTTATGATAGAATGATGAATCAGATTTTTTTCTTTAAAAATATATCAATAAAATTTCAACAAGAAAATTTGTTCTAAAATTACTTTTTCACTCATTAAGTGGACACTGGGTGTTCTATGCCCCACGATTTTTTTACCTCCACTTTCAGCAGCTGCTGCTAGTAGACTAAAGCTTGAGCTTGACGCAGTATGCTAAACGACTTAACTTACAGTTAGTGTATCTAACTAAAGCTAGATGGCGACACTTACACAATTCTCTCGAATTAAGTATTGTTTATAAGAGTTTGAAAATTGCTTGGGGTGTATAACACCCACAAAGCACTTTAAGGGTTAAACTATTTTATGGAAATTAATGTTTTTTGTTGACGATTCTTCATTTTAATTAAAAATGCATTTCTATGGTTGACATATGACCTATTTGGATGAAAAGGAATTTTTTTCACGAAAATTTTACTATTATTTATTTTTGGTTGAAAATTATTTTGTTATTTAAACTGAAAATTCAACTTTTATTCCACTTGAATACTAGATAATTTTAGATAAAAATGTATCTCTTTGTTTCAACATTCATTTTTTTTATTAAAAATGTAATTATTTAATTTTTGTTTGAAAAAACATCTGTTTTAGTTGAAAATTCATCTTTTATGGTCTAAGTTAATCTTATTGGTTGAAAATTCATCTCGCTGCTCAAAAATTCAATTGTTCTAGTTAAAAATTCATAAGTTTAGTTGAGCATTCATCTTTTTGGTTTAAAATTCATCTATTTCAGTTTGGTATTTACAATTTTAGTTTAAATTTTAGCACTTCGTTCGAAAACACAACTAGTTTTTTTAAGTTCATTTTTTTACAAATATTTTTTTCAGGAAAGTAACTTTTATCGCTGAAAATTTTACTTATTCCAATTGAATATTGCATAATTTTAAATAAAAGTTCATCTATTTGGTTTAACATTCATTTTTTCACTAAAAAATTAATGATTCAATTTTGGTTGAAAAATTTCTTTCCAAATTAATTTTTTGATTTAAAATTCCAATCCTGTGTCAAAAATTTATCTGGTTAAAAATTCATCATTTTAGTTGCAAATTAATTTGTTGTTGAAAATTCAACTATTTCAGAAGTTGAGGATTCGTTGTTGTTTTAGTTGAAAACTCATCTTTTTCGTTTAAAGTTCAACTATTCAAGTTGAAAATTCATCATTTTAGTTGAAAATTAATTTTTTCAACTCAAAATTTAACTTCCTTTTTTGTTAAAAATTAATTAATTTTGCAATATTTTGCTGTGTTGTGTTAAAGGGTGCTTAGAATGAAAGTCATGAATTAAAAGATGTGTCCATTGAAGCAGAAGGAGCTTTAACAAAAGAGCATTCACAATCGTCAAATTACAATGGTCGATGCTTTAACTTTCAGTTTTAAAAAGTCTGTGCAACAATGCTTGCAAGCCGCGCGCAGGCAGATTTTTTAACATAAAATTGAACTATTCCATTTTTATTGTACATTTTTCATTTTCGGTGGAAAATTTAATTATTTAGATAAAAATTGATTCTTTTGCTAAAAACTTGTCTTTTTGATAGATAATTAATCTTATTGGTTTAAAATTAAACTATTTATTTGAAAGTTGAAGATTTAACTTTTTTAAAATTGGTTTAAAATTAACTTACTTTATTGAACTCGTTTGTTGAAAAATGAATCTATTTTGTTAATTTTTTTTTATTTTAAAATTAATCTTGAACTGTAAATTTAACTATTCTATTGTTGTTCATAAATTTTTCTTTTCAGTTGAAAATCCATCTTTCTGTTAGAAGTTTTGTTGTGGAAAATTAATGGTTTTAATCAAAAATGTAACTATTTGGTTGAAAATTCATTATTTTATTAGCATCTTGTCTTTATTAGTAGAAAATTATTTGGCTAAAGATGCATCATTCTATTTGGAAATTCATCTTTGGTTGAAAATTTAACTTTTTTTCAGATCGTTAAAGATTAATCTTCTTTGTTGAAAATTAAATAATTATGCTAAAATGTATCCTTTTGTTGGAAAAGTTAACTTCTTGGTTAAAAAATGATTTTTTTTGTAGAAAATTTTTTAATTAAAAGTTTAATTATTCAAGTGGGAGATTCATCGCTTTGGTTGAAAATTCAACTATTATGTTTTGAAAATTCGTTGTTTTTTTATGTAATTTTTTACTTAAAACTTAATTATTCTATTTTCGGTTTAAAATGTGTCATTTTTATTTAAAAATGTATCTTTTTCATTTGAAATTCCTTTTTTTTAGTAGAAAATTAATTTCCCGATATAATCTGCTTTGAATCACCTCCGCTGGACCGCATTTTTAAATTTGCTTACCCCTGCTAAATCATAATAAAAACTGCTTTGCAAACATAACATGCAAAATGAGATGAGGTGATGTTTAATGTGAATTTACGTATGCGTATTTCACTAAATGTGCTTCTTTTTCTTTCTCATGCGTTTCCACAGTAGCAAACACGCTTTAGAAAAATTAAGTTTTCAATATTTTTTAAAAAGGAAGATGAATTAATACTTCTTTTAGAATCTTCACTAAATCAGGAGTGTTGAATGGACTTAACCCTTAAAGGGCACAGTTCCGTAAAATTACATAAAGAGCATACTGGGTGTTTGGTACCCAAGGGTATTCAAAAGTGTGTTGTGCCGACGGTATTGGATAGTTTTTTACAAGAAAATCAATTTATGATGTTTAATCTATCTAGTTTATGGAGAACAAGGTTTCATGACAGTTTTTGGAATTTAAAGTAGTTAAAAAAATCCTTTTTGGAAAAAAAAATAAAAAAATAACTTCTTCACTCTAAAATTCATAACTTTTTCAGTTTTCGATATTTTCACTTAAAATTTTAGTTGAATACTTTGGAGATACGGCGCTTCAAAAATAAAATTATTCTTATAGTGTTCGTTCCAAATAAGGTATTTACTCTAAAATTAAAAGCTTCAATTCAATGAAAAATGAAACACCGTACTTTGCGTGATTAAACGATTTTATTTATTTTAAACTGCGTATAAAATTTAGAAAAATTTAAATTATGTGAAAATAACATAGAAAAGTAGGTTTTTATGCCATTTATTAATCTTGCGCCATATGTTCCATTTTCTTGAATTTGGTACGTTTTGTTAAAGCGAAAATAAGTCGCTGGGTATTTTACACCCAGTATGTCTTTTAAGGGTTAAGATTGCGAATTATCTTCCTTTTTTGTAGGCCAGGAATTGCTTATGTACCTCGACTGCTCAATTTTTATTTTATACTATTAAAAATTTAAAATTAATGCATTATTTTAGTTTCAGATTCCGGCGTTCCAACACCACCAGCAAGTACGGACGCATTTGGTTTTCCTTCAGTTCCAAGTAGTTTTAGTTCGAATATCACACCACCAAAGCCTGTGAATATTCCGCCTGAACGAAAAAATTTTGTTCCAGTCGAGCCAAATCCGTACAATCCAGCTCCCATTCCAACGAATCCGGGCACTGAAAAGCCATCATCTTTCGAAAATTTTAACAATTTGAAAACGGAGGGTGAGTTCACAAAAATAATAAACTGTACATCCTGAAGAAATTGAAGCCTCGGCAAAATGAATGTTGTAGCAACACAAGTTTTCTGTCCATGGAGTTCTATAGTTATTATTTTTTTAACGCTTTTTCTTTTTCGAATTAATTATTACCTAAAATAATGAATCTTCAACTAAAAAAATGAATTTTGAACCCAATAGTAAAATTTCCCATCGAACAATACATTAATTTTCACCCAAAAACGAAAAACAATTAACCAAAGATACAATATTTAAATTTCCAGTTAAAAAAAAATAAATTTTTAACAAAACTTTTAAATTTTTATTCGAAGGAAATTAATTTTTAACAAAAAAAAACAATAATTTTTAACCAAAAATAGAAAAATTATTAATATTCAGCACAAAAAATTCTCAACTAAGCAAAATAAATTTTCAACTAAAATAATGAATCTTCAGCTAAAAAAATGAATTTTCAGCACAAAAAATGAATTTTCAACACAATAGTTAAATTTTCCATCGAACAAGACATTAATTTTCACCCAAAAACGAAAAAAAAAATTAACCAAAAATATAGTATTTTAATTTTCAGTTAGAAAAAAAATTAAATTTTCATCTAAAGAAATTGATTTTTAACCAAAAGCGATAAATTGGTAACAAAAAATAGAAAAGTTATTAATCTTTAGTTAAAAAAAAATTCACAGCCAAGAAAAATAAAATTTTTAACTAAATTAATGGATCTTTAACTAAAACATGAATTTTCAACCCAAAAGTAAAATTTTTCATCGAACATGAGATTTATTTTCACTCAAAAACGAATAAACAATTAACAAAAAACACAATATTTAAATTCTCAGTTAAAAAAAAATAAATTTTTAACTAAACAGTTTAATTTTTATCTAAAGGAATTAATTTTCAACCAAAAACGATAAATTTTTAACCAAAAATATAAAAATTAATAATCTTTAGTCCAAAAAAAAATTCTCAACCAAGCAAAATAATTTTTTAACTAAAATAATGAATCTTCAACTAAAAAAATAAATTTTCATCCCAATAATAAAATTTCCCATCGAACAAGAGATTAAATTTCACCTAAAAACGAAAAAAAATTAAATAAAATAACCAAAAGTATAATATTTAAACTTTCATTTACAAAAAAAAAATTAATTTTCATCTAAAGAAATTAATTTTTAACCAAAAAAAGAAAAGCGATTAATTTTTAGTAAAAAATAAATTCTCAGCTAAGCAAAATAAATTTTTAACTGAAATAATGAATCTTCAACTAAATAAAATTAATTTCACCTAAAAATGAAAAAAAAATCAAATAAAATAACCAAAAATATAATATTTAAACTTTTAGTTTAAAAAAATCAATTGTTAACAGTACGATTAAATTTTAATCGAATGAAATTAATTTTTAACAAAAAACAATAATTTTGTAGCTAAAAATAGAAAAGTTATAAATTTTTAGTAAAAATAAAAATCAACCAAACAAACTAAATTTTTGACTAAATATTTCAATTTTGCATTAAATTTCTACTGATCTTAAATTTCTATCAAAAAAGATTAATTTTCCACACAAAAAAATGGAATAGTTATGTTTTCAGATAAAGAAATAAATTTTTAACTAAAAAATGAATATTCAACCCGAAACTACAATTTTCCATAAAAATGACCATTTCTGGATAAAGTATATTCATTTTCATTCAAAAAAGAAAAAATGTTAGAAGAAAAATATAATATTCAAATTTTCATCCAAGAAAATTAACTCTGCACAAAAAACGATAAATTTTTAGTACTTTAGTACTTAGCTAAATGAAATAATTGTTTAACGTAATGTTACATTTTTATCTAAAAAGATGAACTTAAAGACTAAGAAGTTTACATTTCTACAAAAAAAGATCAATATTTTTGACAAAAAATGGAGTGGTTCAATTTTTAACTTAATAAATTAATTATTAATTTAAAAAAAAACAACTAATTTTTGATCAAATTAATCAATTTTGTTCCTAAAAGATCAATTTTGCAACCATGAAGATTAATTTTCTACCCAAAAGATTAATTTTTAATAAAATACTTGAATGTTTAACTAGATATTTTAATTTAAGGAATTGATTCTGAACCAAGAAAAAAACATGATTTTTAACAAATTAATTAAATTTGGTAAAAGAAAAAATATTTTAATTTTTCAAGATTTACAAATTTGTTAGGTAAATTGAATTTTGTCAGGTTGTGAAAAAAAGTTCTTAAAATTCATTGAAAAATTTTTAATGATTGTTCTATAAGGAATTTCAAGAGAAAATCGAAAAAAGATCACAAAACATGTTGTATTATTTCCTAACATTTTTTTAAATTGTGAAAGATTTTAAAGCAAAGTTTTGCAATTTTGCCATATCAAATAATTTTAGAAAAAAATTGAGTAAATTTAAGAGATATTCAAAGTTTTGAAATGATTCAAAAATAATTAAAACTTGTGAAGATTTTCTAAGAATTTTATTAAGTTTCACGAAAATGAAAGATATTTTTTCAGGTTTCTAAGAAAAATGTTAATAATTTTTTATTTCGAAAAATTAATTTGAAGAGATTGTTTTAAAAGATTTTAGAAGATTTCAAAAATATTCAAAGAAGAATCGGAAAGATTTTAAGGCAATTTTTTTAGTTTTGCAGAATAAATAAAAAACGCAGGAAAAATTTAACAATTTGTAGAATTTAGAAGATCTGACAAGATTAAGAAAAAAATTTTTCTTATATTCGTGTGAAAATTGTTAATAATTTTTTATTTTGCAAAATGAACTTTAAGAAAAAATTGAAAAAGGTTTTTAAACATAACAAATGATTTCCTAAAATTTCTAAAAATAGTTTAGGAGATTTTGAAGCAAAATGTTTCAATTTGGCAAGATTGCGAAATAAAAACGAACAAAAATCGGGTAAATTCAAAAAATATTTAATAGAATTTGAAAGAATTTCGAAAGTTTTCAAGAGGATAAACAAATTTTCTTAAAATTGCTGGGGAAATTTAGAAGATTGTAAGGTAATTTTTTTAAATTTGGAATGATATTTGAAATTCTTGAGAAAATATCGTGTCAGTTAAAAATATTTTCAATAATTTAAGACGTTTTAAATAGATTACAAATATTTAAAAACTCGGAAGCATTTTTGAAAATTTATCAAATATTTCTTGATTCTTTCCCGACTTCTAAAAGTTCTAAACATTTGTTAAAAGGACTCGAATTTTTTATAACATTTTTTAAAATCCTGTATTATAAAAAAATTTCTTTAAAATTTTCTAGATTCATTTTTGACGAGCCTGAAAAGGATTTAGTATAGCACTTCGAAAAATAATTTTCGATTAATTTGAGTGTTCTCAAAGATAAAAAAATTTTTGTTAATTCTCTTTCTTTAAGAGTGACATACAAATGTTAAATATTTTAGCTTCGTTAAAAACTCTAAAAGAAAAAAATTTTCTGAATTGTAAAATAAATTGTTTGCCTTATTTATAATTCTATTAATAGCAATTAGATTAATAGTCAATCAACTAAGTTTAGCAGTTCTAGATTTCGAGAATTGAAATATTTGTGGGAATTTAATAATTCGTTTATTTTACAAGTCGGTCTTGAAGTCGCTGAATTTTAGCTTCGGATATTTTTAAATTGGGAATTTTATTTTTTGTCAATTAAAAATCTTGTCATTTGAAATTTGGAAAATTTTACAATTTGATAATAATATATATTTGCGGCACTTTTTCCCATTAATTTGTGTATTTCTTATTTATTTTTTAATTATTGTTTATAAGTTCTGAATATTCATGCAATTTTTTTTTAATTATGTCAATTATGCCGTTTTTTCCTATATTAAAGAAAATAATACCTAAGTACGTAAGTCTCATTTAATACTTGACTTTACACTATGAAGAAAAAAATTACTTTAAAGTGTTTTTCATATTTATTTTGTAATTTTCGTGCATTTTTCCTATGGTAATGCATGGTTCTGATTAATTCAATTTAATTATATTATTCAGGTTCAAAATTTTTAATTGTAAGTTAGATTCAATAACGTAAATTTTGACACAAAACTTGTGTTGGTACAACGATATTTCTGCCGAGGCTTCAATTATTATTATATTAATCAAGGTATGCGCATTTATTATTATTAAAAACAAAAGATAATGCTTGCAAATCTTAACAAAAATCTGAAAAATGAAAAAAAGCTAACTATTTTTGTTGACAACTGGGCCAGGAAACTGAACAGTTTATCAAATAAAATCTTATTAACTGTTCTACATTTCAAAACCATTTCTCTTTTTTTACAAAAAAAAAAATGTCAAGATATTTTGTTAAAAAAATATGCACGATATCAAACAGCTTTAGTGTAAAAGTTGTTTAAGTCCATGTTTCTTTACTCTATTTTACACTTTTTTTAAGCTGTGCTAATATTTTTCTACTGTTTGAAAATAAAATTACAATAAATACACTGTTTTCAAATAAAAAAGGAAAATTTTCAACAAAATACATAAACTTTTCAACAAATAGTTGAATTTTCTATAAAAAAGGCAAAATTTCTACAAAATAAATAAAATGTTAACAAAATAGTTGAATTTTCATTTTAAGAATTTTCAACCAAAAAATAAACTATCAACCGAGGCATTAAATTTTCAACCAAGAAAGCTAATGTTTTTTAACATAAGTGTAATAGTTGATATTTCAACAAAAAAATGTATCAATAAAAAAAAACCGTTTAATTTAATTAAAGGAGATGAATTTTCAAGAAAAGATTTGATTTTTAACATAAACAAATCGATTTTCTACCAAAATGTTTTTGCAAAAAACACGTATTTTTAATAAATTACATACATTTTCAACTAAATACTTTGAACTACGAATTTGATATAAGACCAAGTTTTATTTGGTTAATTTTTATTTTCTACTCTTTTTGTTTATAAATTTTAACCAAAAGTAGAGTAATAACATTTCCATTGAACAGAATTAATTTTTAATTTAAAAGAACTAATTTTCAACAAAACAAAAAAGTTAATTTACAAACCAATTTGATGAATTTTCAACAAAATAGTTGAATTTTAACATATTTTTTAAACTAAAAAAATGTAGGACCTAATTTCACACTTTTTATCTATATTATTATAAATAATTTATTAATCTATTACTTAAAGTTTAATAATAGATTTTCGATAATAATTCTTTTTGTCCTACTTTATTTTAAAATTTATTAAATTTCATCAAAAATAATTTGTATTTATTATAAATTTTATTTAATTATTAATTTCAGAAGAATATGATATAAAAATTAATTTTTAAAATTGATAGTATTTCTAATAATTTTATATTAAAAAAGAAAGTCATATTAAATAAATTATTATTATAAATAATAAATATAATTATTAAATTTATTAATAAAATTTTGTATAAAAATGTAAATATCGAATTTTTATTAAAATTTTATTAAATCTTTCATTCTACTCTTAAATTAAAAGACAAATTTTTATGCTACCTTAGTACATTTAAGATACTGCAGCTATTTAATTTTTTTTATTCATTAGGCAGATTAGGCTTTTAATTAATATTTTTAAAAGACATTTTTTTCAACTTTTTACTAAATAATTGAATTTTCAAACGAGAAGATTAATTTATGAATGTGAGTTAGTCCAAATTTTATTTGATTAATTTTAAGTTTGTATGTTTTCGTTTCTAACTTTTTTAATTAAATAGGGTAATTTATAAATTAAAAAAGAGATTAATTTTTAACCAAAAGTGGAGTAGTAACATTTCCATTGAGCAGAATTAATTTTCAATTAAAAAAAAAAACCTAATTTTCTACAAAACAGTTGAATTTTGTACCAAATATTTGGATTTTATATAAAATCGTTGGATTTTTAAGCAAAAACGCCGAATTTTCTATAAAACAGTTGATATTTTTCAACCCGAGAGTAGGCATTTTCAACGAAAAAGTTAATTTAGAACCAATAAGTTGGCTTTTCAACAAAATAGTTCAATTTTAATTTTAAGAAAATACTATTTAATAAAAAAACAACCAATTTAAAAAAAAACTGTCAACCAAGGAGCTGAATTTTGAACCTAGAAAAATGAAGTTTCAAAGTAAAGCGTAATGGTTGATATTTTAACAAAAAAAAGGTTTTCATACAAAAATAAGAAGCCGCTGAATCCAATTAAAAGAGATGACTTTTCAAAAAAAGATTTGATTTTGAACAAACAAAAAATCGACTTTTTACCAAAGAGAAGAAATTTTGTACAAATTACATCAACTTTTAACTAAATAGTTGAATTTTCAACCAAGAATTTTCTACCAAAAACGGCGAATTTTGAACAAATTGCATCATTTTTTTACTAAATACTGTGAACAATGTATGTGATATTATTCAAAAATTTATTTTAATATTTTTCATTTTCTATTTGTTCCATTAAAAAAATTTAACTGAATATTCTAAATTTTAAATAAAAAATGTCCATTTTTACAACAACAAAAATGGAGTAGTTAAATTTTCATTGAAGAGAATTAAATATTCATAAAGGAAATTCTACAAAACAGTTTGATTTACCAACTAAAGTTAATTTTATTAGTTCAACTTTTAACCAAGGAGTTGAATTTTCAACCTAAAAAGATAAATATTCGACTAAAATGTAATAGTTGATATATTAAAAAAAGGATATTTTAATTGAAAATTTTCTACAAAACATTTACAATTTCAAACCACAAATGCGATTTTACAAGAAAAAAAATTCATTTTGATTCGAAAGAGATTAATTTTTAACAAGACATTTGTAAACAAATTCTCGTTAAAGAAGTTAAATTTTCAACCAAAAATTATGACTTATCAGAATTGTTAAATTGAAAAATATTTTATATTCGAAAATTTCTAGGATGAATAACAATTTTAAATGAAGAATTTCAGATTTCTGAATTTCTATGAACATCGCTATTTTTTAATTTCGTAGATTTTATCTTTCATTTAAAATTGAATTGGTTTGATTTTGGAAAGTATCATTAGCAATTTAAAAATTATTAATTTTGAAGCGATTAACTTCCAATAATTTAAATTTGAAAAGGTTTGAGCATAAAAAAGTTTTAATATCACAATTTTCGGTAGCTAAATTTTTTTCATTTGTAAATGAAAATCTCATTTGTTTAATTTTCAACATTTGAGAGTAGAAATTTTTTCATTTTCAACCTTTCCTATTTAAAATTGCTATTCATTTCGAAATTTCTTTTTTTTTAAGAATGATTCAATTAATTTTTCATTTTAGACAAATCTGTCTAATCAGCTCTAATGTTAACTTGCAATATAATTATTTAATGAAAATTTAATATTCTATAATTTCAGAAGCTTTGCCTTTGAAAGATTGAAATTAGTTTTTAATATTAAATTGTCAAATTTTAACCGCTTTGAATACAAATTATTCAATTTTAAAAGTTTTCAATCTCTAATTATTTGTTGCTGAACACTTCTAATTATAAAGAATACAATTTCAATTCATCTGAATTTTAAATGACCCAATTTCCAAAATTGGAACTTTAAATATTCAATTTTTAACGTTTTGACATTTATCATATTTTTGATATATGTCATGCTAATCCCCTAATTCTCCAAATCAATTTAAAATTGTTTAATTTTTAGCGTTTTGACTTAGAAATTATACAATTCAACTTCTTTTTCTGATTAAATGGTCCAAAATCGTTCGTATATAGCCGAGTCTCTCAATAGGGCGCCTCTCAATAGAGCGCCTTCTCCTCAGTTATGCTCGAACGTTAACCCCATTTTTTAGACTCTGCATTGACAGAGGGATATTTCGAAGCATTGACTCTCAATAGTGTGCTATACAATTATTTTCTCGAATTGAGAAAATGATATTTTTCGTCATTCATCATTGTAATTCGAGAGACATTTTTTGATTCGAAAAACTTAAAGCATATGCGTTTTTTAAATTTTCTTTCAATCAAGTAATCGTAGGGAATGAATCATTCAGCCGTGCAATTGTTGGAATGAAAATATACATAAAATAATTCGCACCAAATATCACCCGAGAATTCGCAAACTAAATTTTTACGTATTATTGTTAATTTTCAGAAATGTCTGCTGTTTTTCTTAAATCATGAATTATTTAAATAATTAATTATTGTTAACTTTCAAAATATATAAAAATTGATCAAGAAATGTCTACTTTTTTTCTCAAGTTGGTATCCTATGCTAATTTTCTTTAATAATTACATAATTGCCATGCATCTCTTCTAATGAATTACAAATTTACATTTGTTTAAAAAATTTGAGCTTTGTCGAGCAGCTTTCATTCGAAAACTTAAAAAAATAAAATAAAATGGGATACATACAATTATTTTTTTGTCTGTATAGTGTGTTGAATGAATAAATTAACTATTTCTTAATTGTCTAAACAAAATTTATTTTTAAAAGATATTTTAAAAATCGTATTTTATGAATTGAGCATAATATTAAATTACTTTTTTTTACTAAATTCTGTTAAAAGCTTCATGTAATTGTTTATACAATGAAGTATTGTTTTTTTTCAATTTCCTTCAAATTGAAAATGGATAGAAGAATAAAAATTGTTTGAACAATGAGATAAAGTTTTTAACAGAATGGATTACTCCTCGAAATCATTCAATATTAGGTTTAATTCATAAAATACGATTTAAAAATATTCTGAAAAAAGCAATTGTCCAACAAAATTATATTTGTTAAAACGATAAAAAAATGTTTTTTATATATTATTTCTATACACTATATAGTAAGAAAAATGTTTTGTATTCTATTTTATATATTCTTTTTATGTTACCGTACAAAAGTGCTTCAGCAAATAAAAATGATTTAAACAAATAGGAATTTGTTAAACATCAGAAGAAATGCACAAAAATTATGGAATTATTCAACAAAAAACAAAATTTACTACTCCAAAAAATGACCAACTATTATATTTCATTCCAAAAATACGATTATTTAAAAAAAAAATGTTGGAAATAAACAATTTTTAAAGTAAGTTATATTAATTTGAACGATTAAAAATTGTTTAAAAAGTTTTAGGAGATATTAAAATTGCCCATTTGTAATTATTTAAAAATATAAAAGATATTAGTATGGTTTTACCTCGTAGAAACTCCTCTTTAATCCCTAACAAACACTTGGAACGTTTTGATCAAAATCCGAATTATGAGTTTAGTTTTTCGAAAATCCAAAATTTCTCCATTTTTAATTAAATAAAAATATAAACTTTCTGGAGACAGACTTGCACATGTTGCAATGTATTTTTGAACCAGCCTAATGTATTTGGCTCGAACTGTACCACTTATATGCAGAAAAGAGCGCCTTATTCAGAGGCTGAGCATGCAAAAGTCTTGAGGTGCGAAGGACGTTGGTGGGGGAAGTGCGCTTCCAAGAAAAATGTCCCCTACAGCCTTGAGAGGCGCCCTATTGAGAGGCTCGACTGTATATCTTAAAATTCCTAACGCTTGCATTTATAAATTATTATTTTTTGTTTCAAAAATATTTAAAACATTATATTAAAAAATTTCTTTAATAATGGATTTTTAAATTTCCATATTTTCATGTTAGTAAATAGAATTTCAGAGACATGAAAGAGTTATTTGCGTGCGTACATTTACTCTAGTATGTAATAAAACGCATCTCTCTATTTTCCTTTATTAGACACAAATATTTTCTGATACTTCTTATTATATGATTTAAAGTCTATCAATTTCTTGAAAAAAAGGTTTGCTGATATTTAGCGACTTCCGCAATTAACCCTCAAACGGTACACTCGAACTCAGCATACGTAAACGGTACATTGCACAGTGGGGTGAAATCGGAAAACGAGGTTCAAAATGACATTTAGAACGCAATTATGCACCGATTTTAGAATTTTTTTTTGAAAAATTCAGAACTAAATT
>NC_046665.1:126298290-126305320 GCF_010883055.1 Belonocnema kinseyi
TTTCGATGTTTGCATTAAAATAAAAATTAAATAAACAAAAAAATAAAAAATCTACTCTCACCATTTTCTGAAAAATTTAGTTCTGAATTTTTCAAAAAAATTAATTCTAAAATCGGTGCATAATTGCGTTCTAAATGTCATTTTGAACCTCGTTTTCCGATTTCACCCCACTGTGCATTGGTGCGAATTTATTCGTTTGCAATGTTAATATTAATTATTTAATATATTGAACATATAATAAACAAGTAGCATATATCACACATATTTAACATATATATTTATTATATGTGGGGATAATCCGCTGGAGCTGTGTTTGCGTAAATGCCAACAAAATGGAAAAACTTCGGGTGCGAATTCGCACCAGTGTACCGTTTGAGGGTTAATAATATATGTGAAAAACCCGTGGGTTTCACAAAGAGAGTTAATTTTTTTTATAAACCGAGAGAAATCGCCAATATTTACCGTGAGACGAAAATTTAAAAAACAGTGGCCACCCGAAAAATCACTGTTTGTAAAAGAATAATTTCTTAAATTTTCAAATATGCTGTGAATGAATCTGCATGGCCATTTTTCTGTTGAAATTCGAAATACCTTGGTTAAGAATGAAACCTTAAGTTTAGATTTATTGTAAAAAAACAATATTGCAAAAAATAGGAGGAGTAACTTTGAACTTGGAACAAATGACGAAGGCGCAGAAGCTTATAAAATGGGCTGGGAGTGCCTTGAATTACGATGACGTGCCTACAACGGTGATGAATCTGCGAAAAGCTCTTCACCTTCTAACGACCGGCCAAGAATTGCCTTGAGTTTTTTGTCCAATCACGTTCGCTTAAAAATGCTTTACTTACAGAAAAAGCTCGATGAATCAAAAAATCAAATTGCAAATAGTCCTCAAGGGTTTACATTGATTTAAAAAATATTTATAATTTTAACTAAACCTAAAAGCTGAAGATTTGAGTTAACTCCGACGATTTTTCAGAATTCGTCGAGATTGGAATATTTTTTTATCGCACAATTTCGTGCTTTTCAGGGAAGATAGAATAACGCTTGTAAATAACGACACCTTAGATTTAAGAACTTGGCTTAGAATACTTCTGCATTTGTATTAATTAAGTAGATCTGCAAAGTAGAATATTATTTGGAAAAATAAAGGATATTTATGAAGAAAGAAACGAAAATATCACGTTATGCTTTTTATTGAAAGGACATCGAATACATTTCATATTCTTCTGGTTTCTCCTTCTTCAGATCCACAATTCGTAATCTATCATTCGCACCTTTTTTTTAAATACCTATCTTTCTAACACGTAGTTTGATTTTAATTCCCAGGCAATTTAACTAAATTCTTTGCAGCTCTCGTAAAAATTTTTTTTCTAGGGATAACAATTATATACACGTGCAGTCACTCGTACCTTATTGGAAAATGTGAACATTCCTAATTATGTTTGCTTAATTACTTAGCACGCTTTCTTCGAATTAATTAGGAGCCATACTTAAATTACGTAACTGATCCCTGATTTTTCCTTGAATAATTTTTTATTTTCCTTGATCACTAACATTCAAATAGCAGTATTTTAATCTTGTAATACTTTTAATTAACATAGAATATTTTATAAACGAAATCAAACAGTATTTCAGATATAATTTTCAAATTTATTAGTTTATTTAAAACAAAAAAAGTGTATTTTCTACGATAAAAGATGGTTTAAAAAAATCTCTTTTCGACCTAGTAAGGTAAATTCTCAACAAAAAAGTATCATGATTTAAATTCCAATAAAAAATGAAATTTATCAAATAAAAAGAATTTTAAAACCAAAAAAATGATTTTGTAACAGATAAAGAATTTTCGTTCGAAAAATAATTAAAAGTTTATCCAAATTTATGAACCTTCAAGCAAAAAATACGAATTTTTTCTACAAACATTAAATTTTCAAGCAAAAAATATGACTTAAGCAGAAAATTAATTTTCTACGAAACTTATGCATCCCAAAAGACAACTTTTTACCCAAAAAGGATGAATTTTTAACGAAATAGTTGAATTCTTTATCAATTAGTTGCATTTTTACCCAAGAAAGATGAACTTTCTCTTAAAATAGGTGAATATTTAATGTGTTTTAAATAGTTTAATTTTCTTTTAAAAAAGATCCCAGTTTACTTTTCACGATCAAAAAGGATTTTTTAAACTCTACCAAATATTTCAATTTTTACCCATAAAAGATCAAATTTCTCTTCAAACAGATGAATTTTTATTTTAAAAATACAAATTTTCAAAAAAAAATAGAGATCAAAATATTAATTTTTTAATCAAAAAGGATGATTTTCAGTAAAATTTTTAAATGCTCTACCAAATAGTTGAATTTTTATCCGAAAAAATATCAAATTTATCTTCAAAAAGATGAACTTTTATTTAAAAAATACAAATTTTCGAGAACAAAATAGTTGAATTTTTATCCAAAAAAGATTCCAGTTGAGTTTTCTATCGAATAGTTGCACTTTTATGCAAGAAAGATGAAATTTGTACTAAAACAGATGAATTTTTAATCAAACAAACAAAATTTAAATAGTTGTACTTTCATCCAGAAAAGATTTCAGTTTTATTTTCAAAGCCAAAATATTAAATTGAAATAAAAAATTCAATTTCTAGAAAATAGTTGAATTTTCAATAAAATAGTTGCATTTTAATCCAAGAAAGATGCAATATTTCAACTAAATAGATGAACTTTTAAATCAAGAAGACAAATTTTCAGAAAAAATAGTTTTTATCCAAAAAAAGATTTCTGTTGAAAATCAATTTTTCACACTACAAATTTAACTATTTCAGTAGAAAATTGAACTATTTTGCTGAAAATATGTTTAAATGGATATTTTTTATTTAAAAATTAAAGTAATTGTTTCAAAATGTATTTACTTTGTGAAAATTTCGGCTTTTGTGTAGAAAATTAATCTGTTTGGTATAAAATTCAAGTATTCCAATTGAACATTCATCATTTTAGTTAAAAATTCATCAGTTTGGTTAAAAATGAATTCCTTCAACTGATAATTTCAATATCCATTTTGGATTGAGAATTGATCTTTTCTGGTTTAAATTTCAACAATTTGGATAAAAATTGAACTTTTTTAATTTAGAATTCCACCGTTTCATTCAAAATCCACATATTTGGTTCAAAATTGATTTTTTTGGTAGAAAATGATCTTTTTCTTTGCACGTTAATCTTCTTCTTTAAAATTTTTTCTTTTCGTTTTAAAGTTAAACTCTTTTGTTAAAAATGATTTTTTTTGGTTCAAGATTCATTGTTCTCATTAAAAAATCATTTTTTTGTTGAAGTATGAGCTATTATTTGAAAACTTTCTTTTTCTTTGAATGAAAAGAGTTGCCTTTTAAATCCAATAATACGAAGTTTCATCAAAAAAATAAATAATAAACAAAATAATAAAATTTTTAACTAAAAAGATAATCTTCAGGAGAAAGTAACAAAATGTCTCAACCCCCCCCCCCTCCCTTGGAGCTGTTACGTAATTTAAGTACGGTCCCTTAATAGCTGAATATGTCGGTGAAATTCGCAGTGGTGCAAAATTACAGTTTAAGGAGCTTATATTTTATGTTTTTATAAGAAGGTGGTATCGAAAAGAACAAATTCTTTCGAATGGCAGTTAGTGATTTGTGTTTGTGCTCAAGCTGGCGTTAATTACTGACTGGCCATGATTCTTAGCAAATTGCCAAAGAGCCTGCTTTCCATAAATTTTAATCTAGACAGTCAGATTCAAAGCTTGCTTTAACTAAACTTAGAACTCGAGAAAGAAACTTTCCTCAAAACCAGCGACGAGCGAATATCTATTTGGTCAATTCAATTCCCATAAACCGCGGTAATGCTGGCACATTCAGAAAATAATTATTCAATCTATTATACACTCAGAAGTTTATAAAGAAAGAAAGAAAGAAAGAAAGTTTCTTCTAGTAAATTAAAAAAGCTTCAAAAGAATTAAACCTAATTGAAATTCCTTTTTCAATCCGGTTTCTGAATTCCCCTTTTTGGGTTTGAAAGGAATAAGCTGATATAATCCCGGTAAGAAGCCTTGCATTAAAAGGTATTACAAATTTTTAATCCCGAAGAATGCCGTTTCCGTCCTTCGTTTTTTAATCCTTATTATGCGGTGAAATTAATAAGATTCCAATCCCTTTTAAAGCCGATCGGAGCTGCCAGACGTAACCTCCAATAAATTAAAAACGCAACTTTCGTTTGAAGCATTAGAACGCGCTCTAAAAGCATGAAATTTGTAAAATCTAGTAGGATTGCTCGCTTTGTTCAAATATTATCAATTACAAAAATATAAAATAATAAAAATGATTTTTCACTAGAACCTTCTGTGCCCGGTAAGAACCCGGTAAGGAGTTGATTGGAACGTAAAGACTGGCATTAAAAAATTGGACATTTCAGTGCCTTTAAATGCTTACAAATTGCATTTTTATCCGAAATGCCATTAAATGCGCTTTACTGTATAAAACTCGTTTCGTTTAATTTATTTACAACGCGCATAAACTTCAAGGCATTACAGTGATTTGCTTGTAATGCTTATAAGTTTATGCCATTTAATGCCATACGATATTAGGCGAACCGCGAAATTGTATGCCATGCAATGCCTTTCACGGACCAAGTATCGAACCGTGTCAATGCCATTTAATCCTGTCGACAAAGTATTGAATAGAATCAATGCCGGTCAATGCGATTTAATTATTTTTCGGACAAAAATGCAATTGGTACGCATTTAAAGGCATTGAAATGTGCGTTTTTTTTAATGCCAATTTATGCGTCTCAATCAACTCGTGGTTTGCGGGAAGAGAAGAATAGAGAAAAATGAATATTTTCAGATTTAAACGACAGAGTGAGCATTATTTAATTTTTTTTAATGTGCTAATTTTCCACTGGGAGAAGTGCCCGAGGAAAGAATAGGTTTATCTCCAAAAACAATTCTTTTCAATTTCCTTAACGATTGACACTTGTATTGCATTCCATGCGGGCGAATATATTTTCCACTTTTTAAATTCCTCTTAATGCGAACAGTCGACACACCTCTCATGGTTATTTTTAATTCCTTACTCACATGTTGTATTTTTATCTAATTTAATTATTTCTAATCTGTCCACAAAATATGTGCATTTACATAGTTTCAATTCCTCCGTGTGCAACATAAGTTTAGAAATTTCAATTTTTTTACAGTGATTTTGAATTCCATACTTACATGCTTTATTTTCGATTACGTAATTCCTTCTAATCTGTCCACAAAATATGTATGTGCACATGCATAGTTTCATATTCGTTTTTATGGAATATAAGTTTGGAAATTTCAATTTTTTGTCTGTCATAACGGTCGAATAATTTTATTTATAATATTTTATATTGTTTTATCAAATTATAGATTTAATAATATAATAAATAATAATAAATTAAATTCATAATGTTGTGCAAGGTAAACAAAATTTATTCATTCTTAAACAGAATTATAAAAATATTCTTTGTCAATACTACATATTATTTCTATGAACATAATTATTTTATATTTACAACTGAAATTTTTTTGAATCGATTAAAAGGACTAGATTTTGCGTCTTCAACGTGCCATTATTCTCTTTCTTACTATTCTTTCTGTTGCATTCCTTCATGTTTAACTCCCCAGGGGGCACAAAATTTGGCGACGTCTTTACGACATCGTTACGACAACTTTAGGACATTCTATGTCAATGTCGTTAAGGTGTCTTTACGATATCGTAAATAAGTCGTATGATCTGACGATGTATTTACGATATTGTAAAGACACCGAAACGACTCGGACATAAGATGTCGTAAAGTTGTCGTAAAGATGTCGTAACGATGTCGTAAAGATGTCACCAAATTGTGTGCCCACTGGGTCCTCTCAATGCGCTTCCATTAAATTTTTCTAAGTTGATTGAAAAGAATAGATTTTACTTTTTTTCCTACTATTTGGTCGAACTTTTGATGAAGGAAAATTCGCGTATTGATTGGAATTCTGAATTTTTCTGAATTCTTCTCTTCTTACCGGATGTGAAAATTATTCCTGACATCGTAAAATGACCGATGCTATATTTTAAAAAGTTTTTTGCCTCATTATTCGAAAAACAGTAGATAAAAGTAGCGAAAATTGCTAAATTAAAAGGGATTAAAATTTTGTATTTCTTGGTTGCTGTGGTATTCAAACAAATATTTTTGGCGCTGGTTGGTACAGAAAGGAATTCAATTTAAGAGATAACTATAACTGCTGTGGAGATTCAAAATGGGATCCAGAAGTATTCAATATTTCTCACGTTCCTACTGAACGAATGAAATTTTTCAATATTTCTTAATGCAAACCATCTCACCGAGAAATTAGAGTTCGTAAAATAAATTGACAGGAATTGAATTCCATGCAGTCTGAATACTAAATTTGGAATTTAAATGGATTTGAATTATTAGGACACAAATATAAGTTGATAATAATAGTGGTCCCCACTATGTGTTGCAAGACTGTTTAAAATTTAATTCGTATGTGACCGAATTTCATCGAATTCGAAATCCCTGACTTTTTTAATCACTTTTCTGTCACTCTTTTTCCGAATTCACGCGACCGAAGGGCATCCGTAATGACGTGTTGAGTAAAAAATGCCACTGAACCCGAAAGTGTTATAAAACATTTAATACTGACATATAAGGTCCAATTAATTATCAGTTCACAGATATACGATACTTCGCATTTTTATAGTTCTTTCTCTGCTATCAACGAATTCGCCATCAGACTGGCTTCCGCAACTTGGAATCAAGCACGCAGACACTGGCTGTTATTTCGAATTTAGGAATAAAAATAAAAAAATGAACCTCGAATTCAACAGTATTTTTAATAAACATCACATAATTCCATTTCTGAAAATAGCCCGTATCAGATAAAAATACAAAACGACTTTGAAGGAAGCAGGAAACTACTTTATAAAAAAATGAAAGGAAACAAAAGTACAGAAATTGTCAACATGAGAAATAGTAGG
>NC_046665.1:126305420-126309716 GCF_010883055.1 Belonocnema kinseyi
TCTATCCCATCCACACACTACTCCTTTCCCCTGCCGAGTGAGTCACGCCTACCCCGAAAGGGAAATGGCTTAATGGTGTAATAATAATAATAATAATATTCGACAGAATAGCTTTTCTCTTCTCATATATTACCCTTTATTCCGATTGGCCCTCTGCTTCTGAAAACAAGATGGCGGTCCCTTGGTCTCCTAAGACAATTAGTTCCTCATTTCTCCAGCACAGCCCTAGTTGTCCCATCACTCCCAGTTTTTGCATTGTAAGCAATTGGAATTGATCACTTTTTAAAAATTGTTTAGTAAAAGAAATGTTATTTTCGTGACAAAAATATTGAAATTAAAACAATGTTACTCATTTTATATTTCAAAACAGTTTTGCAAGCGATTTATATAAATTCTGAAGGCAAAATATTAATTAAAACGTCATCCAATAAAGTAATAAACTTGGTAAAGTGAAATATAAGATTTGAATTTGAATAAAAAATGTAATATGATTCTTTTTGTTTCTGAAAACATAATAAATAATATTTATATTAATAAGTCATAACAATAATTTTGTGAAAAAATGTTAAGAATACAAGTTTAAATTTACCATTTGAGAGTTTAGCGAGCACTTACACTTTTGAATATGATACATATAATGTAATTGAAATTTAATCAAATTTGTATGTATGAACATGCAATACAAAACTAAGAAAACATTAAAAATAATTTATGCAAGAAGTAAAATGTATGAAAGAATATATTTTTCAGAGAAACAAAGATAAATTATAATTTCAAAAAACGTTCAAGATGTAAATAGAACCAATGTTTTAACATCTTTGTTTTGAAGACACATTATATCCATTATATATGCAAATAGGATTATTGCACGACCTTATATTTAATATTTTTATCTTTAATATGAATACAAAATTATTTTGAAATGTTAAATGAGTAACACGGTTTTAATTTTAATCATTTTTTGCATCAAAATAACCTTTTGTTTATTAAATAATTCAAAAAAGTGATCTGTTTACATTGCTTTCTTACAAAAACAGTCCATTGGGCACAAAATTTGGCGACGTCTTTATGACATCGTTACGACAACTTTACGACGTCCAATGTCCATGTCGTTAAGGTATCTTTACGATATCGTAAATGAGTCGTATGATTTGACGATGTCTTTACGATATCGCAAAGACACCGAAACAACATGGACATAGGATGTCGTAAAGTTGTCGCAACAATGTCGTAAAGACGTCGCCAAATTTTGTGCCCACTGGGAGGGAGTAATGGGACAACTAGCGCTGCGTCTGAGATATTTGGCACTAATCAACTTAGGACATTTGCGGGGTCAAGTTAAAATCTGAAATACGGAGAGATGTACAGGTCTGGTTCCAATTAAAGAATACATAACCTAAAAAAAGATGCGAAGGATTAATAAGGACAAGACGAGGCATTTCTATCCTGGCACTCCCTATTCAACTTTAAATTCTTTTGAATCTTTTTTTCGTTTACTGGGGCTGGTATAATGTTCAATGAGGATTCAAGTATTAATGGGAAAATGGTTTTGCCCAGCGTTACCCCGGATTGCGGTACATTTTTCATCTCTACTTAGGTACTTAGCATTTATCCATTTATCTATTAATTCGAATTCGAGTATCTAACTCGTTCTTAATTAATTTAATCACAGTTGAAAGCAGATAACAAATGTGAATAATATTGCTATAGTTGAAGTAAAATTGCAACAGAAATTGCTGTTGCCCATCTCTGGTCGAAAGACAGTATTGATATCATCTATCTTAAGTATTACAATATCTATGTCCTAGCTAGGACTTCTTTCGAAGCTGATTCTTGTTTTTTTTTTCGTATAAAAGCCTCGCATCCTCGGATCAGTCGAGAGAGTTCTACCAGGTTCCACCTGGCGGCAGTTCCCAGAATGCAGCTAGGCGAATGATTTTAGTGAGGGTTGATTAAGTTGGGAGAATTTGTATGTTGAACAAAATTGTTTTCGTTGCTGTAGTGTGATGTGAGAACAGAGGGAACTGAGTGGGATTTTTAACGATAGTGACTATGTGTAATGGAATATAAGATACGATAGAAATTCACTTAAGCTTCCGTTTAGTAATTCAGTCTTGTTTCTTCGTTTTGTCGTCTATTCCATTGGCCGTTAAAGGCTGAGATTCTTCTCGTCTTAGCTGCCAGTCGATCACGAGTCGACCGCTTAGCATGAAGAAGAATACCTATGGACAAAAAAAATCGTTTGAATATCGTGAGACGGGGCTAAACGGGATTTTTTTATGGGTGTCTAAAAAGTCCCGGGACGGTTGGATATTTCCTCAGGTAAAATATTTTTCAAAAAAGTGAAGGTCATTCCTGAAGTAAATTTCAACGAGGAATTCAATGATGACCTTCATTTGACCTTGAAGTTGACCTTCATGGCTTTTTGAAGGTCAACTTTGTTTTTTTTCAATGGAAACCCCCTTTTTTTACATCTGCAATCGATAGAGCGGAAAATTCTACGTTCAGGTACGTACCCAAGTCATAGGTCAATTGTAACGTTTAAGGTCAGTTAGAGGTTATTTGAAACTGCGCTTGTGTTGCGCCGGTACGCCCGGATTGGTTACTGTTGGCGCGTTGATTTTGAATAGAATAAATATTCAAACATAATTTTTATTCTAAATAATGATTTAGAAATGCATAAACATTAATTTCCTAATCCTAATATAAGATTTAGGAGCGAAAGATAAAACATAATTTGATTTTAATTAAAAAGATGTTATGAATTCTGAGTTCAGAGAAAGAAAAAAATTTCTTATCACAATAATTAATATCGTTTCTGTCGAGTTTCTGAATTAATATTTTTATTCCGAATAATGTGACTTAAAATAAAATCACTAAAATTAGCCAAAATAATTTAAGAATTTTGTTTTAAGTCAGAATTAATAACATTTTTTGGAATAAAATCACATTATTTTTTCGTTTGTCAAACCAAAATTCCATTTTAGGATTCAGAAATGATTTTTGACGCATTTCCTATCATCATTTATCATAAATATTAAATTTAAATGTTTCTACAATTTAAAATGTTTTTGATTATAATTATGCTTACATTTCATGCAGGTAAGTATAATAGTTGAAAGCAACATTTTATTTGCATTAATTGCAGGAGCATTTTTCCCTGAGATGTTTAAAACATTGAGTAATGAAAGAAGAATTAAAAATGACTCTGTACCAAACATATTTCATGTGTACACCAATTTCCAATAATAGGATTTATTGATTAATAATTATATTTTTATACATATTTATAAAAAAATTATGTTTACAAATTCTATGAAAATTTATTTCCCCCGACATTACTAGCTAACTAATTTACTCGTAGTTTTTAAACATAAGAATTTCATGATAAATATAATATTCCACTTGAAAAATTATTTTCAAATTTTTTAAAGAATATTCACTTTTATTACACTTTTTCATTTACATATTTCATCATTTCTATATTAGGTTAAACTTTGTATCTAACCAAGGTATGCATCTTTTACTTTAACAATATTATTTTCCGTAAATTGTAAAACGCGCGTATTCAAAAGTAAGTATTATTCATTTTATTATTTACTTAACATTTATTAATATTTGTGCAATCATTTTTTTCTTGAAAGCCATTCATATGTTATCTACAAAGAGTTCAGCGGTGTAAACATGTTATCTGCAGTGTTCCACCTCTGGTTTTCTATTGTTTTTCACGGGATCGCATGTTTCTGCATTGTTTTTCAAGCTGCGATCGAGTTTTATATTTTAAAATGGTTGGAATCGCAACATCGAAGACGGCATGAAATTCGCCACAAAAAACTGTCGACACACACACAAACACACAAACGCGCGCGCGGCGTTCTCACTGGCCTATTCAACGAGTAAACTGAGTCGTTGCGCGAAAAAGCACGGATTTCCCATAAAACGCCATAAGCAGTTAACAGATTTATACCACGGACCTATGCTCTAGATCCAAAAACGCGATTTTCCAAATCCATCTTAAAAAACTAAAAGGAATTTTGTCGTTTCGCTTGCGGGATATTAACTGCATGTAAAAACTGCGGACCCTTCATTTAATTTGAATATCGCGCGTATTATAGAACTTCCAATTCCGGTTATGTTACACCAATCAAAATCAGAGTAAAGTTATCTTGAACTCTCCCTGAGGATCTTTAGCTTCCTGTTACGTCCTACCTTTCGGATCCACTGAATAATATAAAGAATTATTCTTTGATTGGTGGATTCCTTTTCTAGTCGTAAGGTTCGCTGCTGACTGGCGTT
>NC_046665.1:126309816-126316066 GCF_010883055.1 Belonocnema kinseyi
ATTTAAATTAACTCATATCCAACGATAAAGAAAGTTTCTTCTTTATCGACTGAGATTATAAAATCAACGAGTTTAATCGACGGCAATACGCAAGCCGTCACAATTCCCCTAGAGACCCTAAGGGAGAGTTGAGACACGAGGTACTCCAATTCTTATTGGTGCCACTGTACTGGAACTAATTGATATTTTACTGAATTTGATTGGCTTGAGTTGGCGCGATTTTCAAATGATAATTTTCATTGCTAGAGAATTTAAAACAGAATAAAGACAACATCGATAAAAAAAAGATGGCAGATTATTGGGAATGTAATAGTATTCATTCTGCCAAAAAATATACTTCAAAATTTTCATAAACGAAAAAAGAAAATAATAAAAAATTACACAGTTCAAACTTTTCGCGCCCCATGAAAATATCAAGGTTCAACTCGGTTCCCGAACAGCGGCGATCATTGGAGAGGGAAACATTTCTCAACTCTCCCGACACTAGACGTGTAGACGCTAGAGAATCTCCAGGTTTCCCTAGACCCCCCTACTGACCTGTTCCTACTTTCAGAGAAACACTGTCCACTAGGGACTAGAAATTAGGTTATACTAGGGTCCTCCAAAAATGTATTGGATTTTTTTCAATTTTCATGCATATCGCCTGGAAATTTGTTCCAATCCGCACAAAAAAAAATACATTTTACGTAAGACAGTGAAGTTTATTCAGCATCGTCAAGATTAGGTGAATCTCAATATTTCTCTTGACAATTAACCATGCAGTACGCATAAAATATTACTTTCCAAATATAGACTCCATAAGACTGTTTTATAGGGTCCAAAAAAAACACCATAAGTGAAAAAATGTGTTTTGCGAGTTTTAAAGCTAATTATGATTATTTGCAGTTTATTAAATTCAAATTGTTTATAATCAGTGCCGGATCATGGGGAGGGCTTGGTGGTGCTGAAGCACCGGGCCCCACGCTAGTGGGGGCCCCCTTCTCCCCAAGAAAAACATATAATATACAGTAAAATAACCCGCTTGTAAACAAAAATAATAAAGTCCTAAAAAAAATTTTAGTAAAATTTTTTCAATTAAATTTTTGAATTTTTTTATCATGAACTAATTTTAAATGAAAGTAAAATGTTAAGTCCAGCCGCCTTAAAGGGGCCCCAACGTTATTTTAGCTCCGGGCCACGAAAGGTCTTAATCCGCCCATGTTTATAATACATAAAATACTACTTTATTTTGATAATAAGATATTCACATAAATTGTTTAAATAATTTATTATTGTTTTAAGAAATTTTCAATTAGAATAGAGTTAGAAAGTCGCAGTTTTTTCAATAAAAATTTCTCTTTTTATCCCATTTTTAACTAAAGTGATGAAATAATTAATTAATTTCCACAATCATAATTGTTTGAACATTTTTTTTTGAGCAATTTTCTCTTAGAATAATGCTGGAAAATTGCAGTTTCTTCAAACATTTTCTATTTTTTGTCCAATTTTTAATTAGAGTAAAGTAAATAATTAATTAAAGTAAACACAATTAATTTTTAAATCAATAATTATTATTTTCAATAATATTATCTCTTAATAATGTTAGAAAGTTGCGGTTTTGTATCAAATATTCAAATTTTTTTCCACGCTTCACTTAGAATTAGGTAATAAATATTATAATTTAACGAACATAATTGTGGAAACAAATTATTATTGATAAAAACTGTTTTCTCCTATAGTAATGCTAGACAGTTGCGGTTTTTTCAAAAAATTTTCACTTTTTGTCCACTTTAAACTTACTGCGTAAAGAAATAATTAATGCAAATTAGAAACATAATTTTGTCCACAAATTATTATTGTTTATAATTAAGTTTCCTTAGATAATTGCTAGAAATTATTTAAACAATTTATTATTGTTTATAATGGTCTTTTTTTAGATAATGCCAGAATGTTGCGGTTATTTTATGCATTTTTAAATGATTTACTTAGTGAGTTTATAATAAATGAAAGTTAGAAACAGATATTAAATATTAATATTAATTTTAACGGAAAGGCTCTTAATAACTAATATTTCCAGAAAAATGTACACTTAATAAAAATATGATCCATATAAAAAATATAAATAATACTTCAAATGTGTATTTCTGGATGTAGCTGTGGTGGAAAATTGAAAAGATATTTATATGAAAAAGTTAATTAAGATATTGTTTACTCCTTGGAATGATTCTTGATTTAAAAAACGAATTTCTTTTGAATTTTTAAATTCAAATTAAATGTTTTGAGGAACGGTGAGAAGTTTTGTATAGTGACCCCTTAATATATATTTTCTTTTGAATGAATATCCGTTATTAAAAATATATTCAATATAAATATTTACTCTTGGGGGTATAAAAATCGAATTTCAGAATTTTAACATATAAATTTTTAAATCTTACCAGCGCTGGAGCGATTCTTTCAAATTTGTCGTTCACCATGTAGTGAGAGTAGACAGCCATCAACATGAGGAATAGTAGAACCCCATTTGATGCGTTTTTCACCTTATCTGAAGTCAAGAAGATGTTTATAAGAACTTGAGAAAATAAAAATTTCAATCAGACAAGAATATTTTATCAAATTTCTTTTTAAATACTGAGTAATTTTATGGATATTTTTGTCAAAACTAAAATATTTTAAATCTGAAGTATTTAAAATAAATTGAAAGAAAAATAAAGCATGAAGTGTGCAGAACCATTTTCAAATTCAATTATAAGTAAAATAATTTGACTTTTAGGACCTCTCAAATTACACATTATTTAAAAAAGTATGTTGAAAATTGTATAAATTACAATTGAAAGAGTTTGAAAATAAACCACTTTAATCTGAAACGATTAAAATTTTATGTTTTAAAACTAATATATTTCAACAGTATAAACTATTAATCAATTTTAATTGAAAACCTTATTAAGTTAAACATTGTTAATTGAAAACCTTTTCGAATGTTAAATATTAAAAATTTCACACAATATCAATTGTAAATCTTTTACGATCACATAAAAAATTGAATAGTTTAAATCTAAATAGACAAAACTTTACAGTTTTAAAAATGTTGAAATGAAACTCTAATATTAAATGATTTTAAAATTCAATTTAAATGTTGAAAATATTTTTAATTAAATATTTAATTAAATATTTTTGCTCTAATATTATAATATATAAGAATGATCTAGTTCATTACATAATTTATTCAACTTGACCTTTTCTAGAATACAGGGTTAATTAAATCGATTTTTTCCCAGTGGGTTTCAATTTATTTTTATTTTATTTTCAAGGTTTCCCTCATAAGTGGTATTGATTTTCTAAACTAAATAAGTATTTGCAATCAAAACTTATATAGCCTCCCTCCAAGAAAATAAACTTTTTAACCTATTTAATATCATAGGAAATAAATAAAAAAAATAAACAAAATTTTTAAGAAGTACTACAGAAGAACCATCCATTAATTTATAGCTTTCCCATTCATTAAATTTAACTTTTATAAATCAACATAGAATTTCTTGAAGATTAAAAAACGGATTTAATGTGCATCGGACAGTCTGGTCCTTGTAGTGTCACTGAATTGTTTGGTGCTTAAATATATTGTTTTCCAAGTTAAAGTACCAGACACTTATTTTTTGTTTTTTACCTTAATTTGTTACTAAAAGTTTCTATTTTCCCCTTTTTTAAGAATATCTGTTTTTTCACCGTTTTCAAGAAATTTCCCCTTTTCTCGGTTTTTTCGTTTAATGTTTGTTTTATTTGAAAATTCTACTATTTGGTTGAAAGTTGAAATACTTTGTTAAAAATCTATCATTTTGGTTGAAGCTTCTTATCTTTGGTTAAAAATTTCACTATTTCTTTGAAAAGTTGCTTCTTTTTTGGTTAAAAATTTAATTTTTTACTGCCCAGTGGTCACAAAATTTGGCGACGTCTTTACGACATCGTTACGACATCTTTACGACACCCTATGTCCATGTCGTTTCGATGTCTTTGCGATATCATAAAGACATCGTCAGATCATATGACTTATTTACGATATCGTAAAGACACCTTAACGACATGGACATAGGATGTCGTAAAGTTGTCGTAAAGACGTCGTAGCGATGTCGTAAAGACGTCGCCAAACTTTGTGTCCACTGGGTGGTTTAACGATTAAATTTCTAGTTGAAAGTTTATCTTTCTTAATTTAAAATTCAACTATATTATTAGAATTTTATATTTTTTAGTTGAAAATTCATGTATTATGTTGAAAATCGTGTTTTTCTTAGTATAAACTTAATCTTCTTAGTTAAAAATTCATCTTTTTCATTGGAAATTAATCTTTTTGGTAGAAAATTCAACTATTTTGTTAAAAATTCGTATATTTAGAATGAATTCAATTGTTTTTGTTTAAAATTAAAATTCCTCTTTAGAGTGGAAAATTTAACCAGCTTTTTTACATGAAAACATAATTATACCATTTTCGATTGAAAATTTATATTTTTTATTGAAAAATGATCTTTCCTACTTGAAAATTCAACAATTGGGTTGAAAACTCTTTTAGTTTATTGATGATTCAACTATTTTGCTGAAAATTCATATTCTTTGGTTGAATTAGAATTCAATCGTTTCTGCTTCCTCAAAGAAGAAGCTTTGTAATGGTAACATTTTCGAAATTTTCTTAATTCATTTAATCAAACGTTTTAAAAGTCTCTAACATGTGTTTCACACTTTTTTGTGAAGGCGATAACTTGAAAACGGTTGCAGATAAATTGATGAAATTTGTAGGGTTTATTTTCACAACTAATATCTTGAAATTGATAGAAGGATTTCTCCAAATATTTATTGCATTTTTAGTACCTTATAATATGTTAAAAATCTGTTTTTTATTATGAACATTTTTTCATTAACACAATTCCATGTTCATTCTAGAATATAAAAGATTCCTTGGTTAGAGGCGAATCGATTGACCTATAATATTAATACATTTTATTTAAGAGTATGGATGTTATGGTAATTTATAATAAATTAAAAATCGATTTTTATATTAAAAATTTCTTCATTCTCATAATTTAAAGTTGACGTAATAATAAAAAAGATGTGTTGATTCGAGGAAAATTAATAGACTTACAATATTGATACGTTTTATTGAACAGTATACTTTTCAATAAAATCTTACTTTCTTATAAGGAAGCTAATGATAATACATAATATTTGAAAAAGACGGCTTTTTATATTAAAATTTTTTTCATTAACATAATTCAAAATTAATGAAAAAAACGGAAGAGATTCTTTGATTCGGTGCAAATTCATTGACCTATAATATTAAAACACTTTATTCAAGAGGAAAGAAGTTATGCTCATTCGTAATATTTGGAACATCTGTTTTAAACAGAAATTTTTTTTCATCGACATAAATCAAATTTGTTGCATAAATAGAAAAGACGTTTTGATTATTATTTTTTAAATAAGATACCACATACTGATAGGAATTGTAATAGTAATAATTTTTTAAATTTTATTATTAATTTTTTTAATTGAAAACTTAATCTTAACTTAAATGAACTTATCATAAAGCTGGGAAAAGGATACAATGCGACAGAATTGCTCCCTACCCTTTCCCAGCTCGAAAAATTACCATTTTCAATAAAAAATTTGATTTGTCATTGTATTTAAAAACTTTTTGTATTATTTTTTATAAATGTTCATTTTTTTTTTAAATTCTTTTTTTAAATTGATCACAATGAAAACTTTACTTGGTCTATTATTAAAAAAACACCATATATACATATAAATACAAATAAAGTGGAAGCACTCATGAACGAATACATAGCTATTTATTTATAATTAAAACAGTTTTTTGTTTAATTATAAAAAATTAGTGTTTTTGGCTTCAAGATTCAATAGTTTGATACGAGGGTAGTTCAATAAGTCCTTAGAATGAAGTATAAAAACAATTTTTTTTGGGTAAATTTTTTTTTATTTTTCAACATAATCTCCTTGGAGCTCTATACACTTGGTCAATCGCTTTTCAAGTTTTTTTAATCCTTCAGAAAAGTGCGTTTTCGGAAATTCCTCAAAATAAGCATTTACAGAGGCAATGACGTCTTCGTTGTCTGGAAATCTCTGTCCACCGAGCCATTTTTTCAAGTTTGGAAATAAGAAAAAGTCACTCGGGGCAAAATCTGGTGAATACGGTGGGTGTTCGACCAATTCGAATTTTAGTTCTTCAATTTTAGCCATTGAAACGAAGCATGTGTGAACTCGGGCGTTGTCG
>NC_046665.1:126316166-126349835 GCF_010883055.1 Belonocnema kinseyi
TCTAGTCGGGAGTGGTGCTGACTGAAAACAGATGATTTGGAGCGATTCGCGCGCCATCTGTTGGTCATTCTAAGGACTTATTGAACTACCCTCGTAGGTAAGTGAACTGTATAGGTGAAAATGAACATTTTTGTTAAAAATTTAATTGTTTTGTGGAAAATACGTATTTTTTGTTTGTAAAAAATTCCTTTGTATTTTAATATATGTTATATAGTTAAATATATTTTAACTGAAAAATAATATTTTGGTTTGAAATATGTTTTTTTTTCTAAATTAAGTTTTTTAATTGAAAACTTAACTGTTCCAGTTTTTTTTCGTTAAAAATTAATTTTATAACTGAAAGTTTAACTGTTCTATTATTCGTTGGAAGCTGATCGTTTTATAGTTGGAAATTCATATTTTATGAGTTAAAATTTAAATATTTTGTAAAAAAAATTCGGGATTTTGGCTTGAAAATTCAAAAATTTGGTTGAATTTTGTTTTCTATTGATAAAAAATTTTAATAAAATAGTTAAATTTTTTATCAAAGTAATGTATTTTTAACTAAAATGATGAATCTTCTATTTAAAAAATAAATTTTTAACAAAGTTGTTCATCTTTCGACTCAATATTTGAATTTTCTACCAAAGTGTTCATCCTTTGTCTTTTAGTGTTTCACAGGAGTCAAAATATCTTACGTAAGAAATGATTTTGGCTATTATGACTATATTTTGACATTGATTTATGCACGTTCCCTAAAAAGGGCAGGAAATGGTCTGAAATTAAAAAATCAGCCTTCCCTGCTGAAATAAGAAAGATGGAAAAAGATATAAATTAGGGAATATAAAAAAAAAGAAAGAACTGTTCAATGTCTCTCAATTGGTCACTTTGCATCGCTAAAACGCTATCTTTTCCTATACCAAATCTCAATCATTTTCTATCCCTTTCTCTACTTTTATTTCATTTTGTATTTTTTAAAATTTTTTCTACCATTTAGCTTATCTATCTGTTACGAATTTCAATCTTTTTCAATCTTTCGTAACCGAGAACCCTTATCTTTTTTTACTTCATTCCTTCTCTCTAATATAAATATTAATCTTTGCCTATCTTTTTTTCTATCTTCCGCGATTGAGCACTCTTATTATTTTCCATCTCTTAAAATTGGGGAATCCACTAAAAACTCGGAGCATTTATCAAAGAAATTAATTTGACGTTGACCAGGTATTAGAAAGATACATACTTCAAATTTATTTTTATAGATGATTTTTTCGAACTTAGCAAAACGGTTTTCCGGGCCTCTATACTAATAGGCCCAATAGATTGAATTAAATTGTTGATTAGTTTTACCATCAGGCACATAGCGGAAAAACCTTCAAGTTGAAGTGGATAGATAAATGATAGGATGAGATAGAGAAGAGAAGATTGAGAAAGATAGACAAAAACTTAGATTGAAAAAGAGACAAAAAGATAGACGTTGACAGATCCAGTCATAGGATGAGATAGAGAAGAGGGTATTACCAAAGATAGAAATAAACTTAGATTAAAGAATAGATAGAAAAAGATCAGAGTCGATAGGGGTACGATAGGATGAGATAGAGAAGAATAGATTGAAAAAGATAGATGGAAAATTAAATTAACCGAGAGACAAGAAAAATTTTGACGTGGACAGATGAAATATAGGATGAAATAGAGAAGAGGTTATTGAAAAAGATAGATGTGGATAGATAAAGGGTAGGATTAGATAACGAAAAAAATATTGGAAAAGATAGACGGGAATTTAGATTAAGATAAATATAGAAAAATATTGACATGGATAGATGAAGGATTGGATGAGGTAGAGAAGAAAAGATTAAAAGAGATACAAGGGGAGTTTTTATTGACAGAGAGATAGTAGAAGATTGACGAAAATAGACTAAGTATAGGGTGTTACAGAGAAGAGGGCCTTGATAAAGATAAACGGCTATTTAGATTGGCAGGCAGGTAGTAAGAGATTTACGTGAATAGGTGAGATTTAGAAGAGGAAATTTAGATTGAAAATTAGATAGTAAAAGGGAAGAGGGTATTGAAAAAGATAGACGTGAATTTAGAAGATGAAATTAAAAAAGATGCATGGAAAATTTAATTATCACAGAGACAGAAAAATATTGACGTAGATAGATAAAATATAGGATGAGATAGAGAATAGGGTTTTGAAAAAGATGGACATTTAAATACGTAGGATAGGATGAGATAAAGAAAGGGAGATTTAAATTCATGAACGGGACTTTAGGTTGCCAAAGAAGTAGAAAAATATTGACATGAATAGATAAAGAATTGAATGAGATAGAGAAGATAGAGGTGGATAGAATAAGTATAGGATGAAACAGAGAATAGGGTATTGATAAAGATAGATGGAAATTTAGATTGACAGACAGGTATTAAAGGTTTACCTAAGGATAAGGTGATGAGGATAACCTAAGGATAGGGTGAAATATAGAATAGGGGGTTGAAAAGGATAGAAATGAATTCAGATTAAAAAAGGAATAGAAAAAGATAGAGGCTGATAGACGTGAATAGAATTTAGGTTTAACAAAGACACAGGAAAAGATAAACGTTGATAGATGTAGGATGCGGTGAAATAGAAAAGAGTAGATTAAAAAAGATAAACGGGAATTTAGATTGACAGAGAGAAAGTAAAAGATCGACGTGGATAGATGAAGGATAGGGTGAGATATAGAAGAAGAGATCGAAAGAGATATACGTGAATTTAGATTAGAAAAGAGAAAGAAAAGATAGACGTTGATAGACGTATAGGATAGGATAAGATTAAAAAATAGATAAAAAAGGATAAACGTTGATATAGATGATTCATACAATGCGATAAAGAAGAGGATATTGATAAAGATAGATGGGAATTTAGAATGCCAGAAAGATAGAAAAAGATTAACGTGGATAGAGAAAGTATAGGGTGAGATAGAGAAGAGAGCATTAAAGAATATAAACGTGAATTTCGATTGACAAAGAGATACAAAAAAGATAGACTTTAATAGATGTAGTGTATGATGAAATAGAGAAGAGGGGATTAAAAAAGGTAGACGGAAAATAAATTTTACAGAGAGATTGCAAAAGATGCACGTAGATAGATAAAGGATAAGGTATGTTATAGAAGAGGGGATTGAAAAAGATAGATCTGAATTCAGATTAACAAAAAGATAGAAAAAGATCGATGATGATATACGTAGGATAGAATGAGATAAAGAAGAACAGAGTGAAAAAGTTAGATGGAACTTTAGACTGTCGAGAGATTGGAAGAGATAGATAAGAGAATATTAAAAAAGATAAACATGAACTCAGACTAACAAAGATATAGAAAAAGTTAGATGATGATAGAGGTAGGGTAGGATGAGATCAAGAAGGGCAAACTGAAAAAGATAAACGTAAATTTAGATTGTCGAGAGTTAGCAAAATATGTACGTGGATAGATAAAGAATAGGATGAGATAGAGGAGAAAGGATTGAAAAAATATACATGAATCCAGATTGAGAAAGAGGTAGAAAAAGATAGACATTGATATATGTAGGAAAAGTAAAGGATGAGATAGAAAAGAGGAGATTGAAAAGGATAGACATGAATTCAGATTAAAAAAGAGATATGAAAAGATTTACGTGGATAGATAAAGGATTGGATGAGATAGATAAGAGGAAATTAAAAAAGATAGACATGAATTCAGATCAACAAATATATAGAAAAAGATAAGGCGGAAGTTTAGAATGACAAAGAGATAGAAAAAGATTAACGTTGATAGATAAAGGATAGAATGTGATAAAAAATAGGGTATTGAAAAAGATAGACGTGAATTTAGATTGACATAGAGATATAATGGGATATATTTTCTCTATCTCATTCTATCATAAAGATTCGAAATCATTCAAAAAGATTGGATACCTATATTTTGACTTCCAGTAGGACCTTCCATTTTTAAGCACAGAGAATCGCTGAATTAATTTTTTGTTTGTTTTATAAAAACTCTTTTCGAATGAAGCGAAAAAATGCGAAACAAGTGAATAAAGACTAGAAAATGATTATTTTTGTAAACGTACGACTGGGCACAACTGCCATGGCGATTCCGCAAATAATTTCCAAAGATCCCACGACCCTCCTGTACCACTTGCTCGGAACCTTGAAGTCCAGGGTGCTCGCAAGAGGAAAAACCTTGGCATATTTGACGTACTCTTTTCTCTGAAAAAAAAGGATAGGAAAAGCAGTTTTCAATGAAATTATGCCTAGACAACAAATCGACTTAATTGGCCATTTCCCAAGTACTCAGCTGCCACTGTACTCGACTGTGGCAATGGGCCACCAAAATAGCTGGTGCGACGGAGAAACTTCAGAATTTGTCTGACATTCATTTTATATACATAACACAATGTCGAATAAAATTTCATTTACGAGTTTCTAAAAGCCAAGCAATTTCTCTCTAACAAAAACAAACAAATATGACAGCTGCGTCGAATGTTTGATAAATAATGTATAATTAATATTTTGAGCTTTCAATTGCTAAACGAGGGATAGTTTAGCAGTTCGCGAAAATATTTATATTTACGTATTGAGATCTTGAAACGTAGGATTTATTATTAGAAACAAGAATTTTTATTTACTGCTGAAAAATATGTTCTAAAAGCGTATTTACGTATTTTCCCCCTTAAATTTGAAAAATCTCTGAAAATTTAAAATAGAGCATTTTGACCCAATTTAAAAGAGATGATGATTTCAGTTTCAAATATTTCGTAAACGATGTATTTAGTAATTTTGTAAATTTGAAGGACATTGTCGAGATCATAAACATTTGCATAGAGGTTACAGACTTCACATGCTAAATTAATTAATAGTTAACTAATAAATTAATAAATTGTTTTAAATAAAATTAATATTTATAATATATTAAATACAATTATAATTGCTTTAAGTTGATCCCTTAACCAAAAATATGTATCTTCAACAAACAAAAAATAAATTGGTAACAAAGTAGTTCAACTCTTAACCAAGCTTCAACCAAAAAATGGATTCTGAAAAAAACGTGTAATAGTTGATATTAAAAAAAATTAATTACAAATAAAAAAAGGGTTGAATTTAATTTTTTTAAATCGAATTTTCAACAACATACTTGAATCCTCACCTATAAAATATATTAAGTTTCCACCAGAAACTTAATATTTAATATTTTAACCAAAAAATAGTTTTACTTTCAATAAAAAACGTTTGAATTCATCCAAAAGAATATGAATTTGCAACAAAATAATTGATATTTCAACCAAACATTTATATTTTAAGGTTGGAAATTCAACTATTTTTTCCAAGAATAATCGTAAATTTAGCTTAAGAATGTAATAATTTGGTTGAAAAATAATCAATTTTGTTGAAAAGTCGTTTTTTTTATTAATTTAAATATTTTTTTATTTCAAATTTAAATAATTTTTGGTTATTTTGGTTATTTTATAACTTCAATTAATTGTTCAAGTTTTTGAAAAAAATTCTTCTTTATAGGTTACTACTCAAAATTTCGTTAAAAAGTTAGTCTTTTGAGCTTGCAAACTTATTCTGTTGTTGTTAATGATTCATCGGATTAGTTGAAAATAATCCCTTTGTTTGAAAATATACTGATTATGTTGAAAATTTTGCTCTTTGGGTTAAAAATTCAACTATTTAGTTGAAAATTAACTTTTTCGTTGATAATTCATATTTTCGGGTTGAAAATTCAACTGCTTTTTTCAGAAAATTCGGAATTATTGCTTTGAAAATTCAACAGTTTGTTTGGAAATTCAACTATTTTGTTAAAATGTCTTTTTTATGAACTTAAATTCTTTTTTATTCAAAATTATAATATTTTTGGTTGAAATATTAAATATTATATTTTTGGTTCAGGATTAATATTTTTTTTATTGAAAATTGAACGATTTTGTTGAAAATTAGACTTTCTTGGATGAATTCAATTAACTGGTTTAAGTGTTGAGAGAAATTCTTCCTTTTTGGTTAATACTTAACATTTTTGTAGAAAAATCGACATTTCAGCTTGAGAATTCATTTTTTTTAAGATTAATCATTTTATCTGAAAATCATCGCTTGGGTTAAAAATTTAACCAATATGCTGAAAATTCGTCTTTTTGGATTGAAAACTGAACTATTTAATTAAAAATTATCTTTTTTGCTGACAATTCATATTTTTGAGTTAAAAGTTTAACAGTTTATCAAAAGAAAATTTGGAATTTTTGACTTGGAAATTCAACAGTTTGGTTGAAAAATAAACTCTTTTGCTGAAAAGTCTTCCTTTGTTGATGAGTTCAAATTTTTTTTTTAAATGAAAATAGTTTTTGGTTAAAATATCAATCGTACATTTTTGATTGAGTATTCATTTTTTTCAATTGAAATTTCAAATATTTTGTTGAAAATTAGACTTTATTGGAAGAATGGAATTAATTGTTTAAAATCTTGAAAAAAAAATTTCTTTTTTGGTTATTGCTCAACATTTTTGTAAAAAATTCGTCTTTTCGGCTTGATTTTTTTTGTTTTGAAAATTCATCATTTTAATTGAAAATCATGTTTTTGGATGAAAATGTGATTTTGATGTAAAAAAATTCGTCTTTTTGTACTGAAAATTCAATTATTTAGCAAGAAATTAAATTTGTTGCTGATTATTAATAAAAATTGTATTTTTTTATGAATTCAACTATTTTTGATTTAAAATAAAAATATTTCATAGTTAAAATATCACGACTCACGTTGAGGATTTATTGTTCATTCAATTAAAGAAATTTAAAAATAATCATTTTAAATAATCAAATCAATGTGCAAAAATCCTGAAAATAAAACCAAGAATCCAACGACCAAAATTTTGACAAACACCATAAAATGTTCCCATTGAAATTTGAAAAAGATAACAGTTTTTTCCAAAAAAAGAAAAGGAAAAATTATCCCTTTTAGAAAAAAATGAAAAAAGAGGAATATTACATTTTTATCTGGTTATCTCTTTCAAATGTCAATGGGAACATTTTATGGAGGTTGTACAAATTTGGTCGTTGGATTCTTGGTTTTATTTTCAGGATTACTGCAAATTATTTTTCATTGTTGAAACTACTATTAATTGATTGTCAATTTAATTATTTTGTTACAAAATCAACAAATTTGTTAAAGATTCTTCGTTTGGGGATAAACATTGAAAATTCATTTCTTTGGTTGTGTTTTTTGCTTGAAAATTCAACTACTTAGATAAAAATTAATCTTTTTTTTATAAATTATATCTTAGGGTTGAAAGTTTAACTGCTTTTTTTCAGAAAATTTGGAATTTTTGACTTGAAAATTCAACAGTTTGGCTGAAAAGTATTTTGTTGATGAATTCTACTATTTTTTATTTAAGATGAAAATATTTTTTGTTTAAAATATTAAATGTTACATTTTTGGTTGAGGATTCATATTTTTTTATTAAAAACTCAACTATTATTGTGAAAATGTCTCTTTTTTTATTGAAATCTGAACTATTTTGTTGATAAATTCAACTATTTTTTATTAAAAACGAAAATCTTTTTTTGTTAAAATATCAAATATTAAATTTTTGGTTGAGAATTCATTTTTTTAATGGAAAACTCAACTATAATGTTGCAAAATTCTCTTTTTGGATTGAAAACTAAACTAATTAGTTAAAAATTAACTTTTTCGTTGGTAATTCATATTTTAATGTTCCAAATTCAACTCTTTTTTTCTTCCGAAAATTCGCAATTTTGGTTCGAAAACTCAACAGTTGGTTGAAAAATCAACTACAGTGAAACTTTACGATAGCGCCGATTTTGGGGCTGAGGGTGGGTGGGAACTACCTCATTAAAGCCCGCTCCACTTCTATTTGTTCACGGCGGAGTGCTCGCCTGAGTGACAACCGTAGATCCCGTGCACCCCGCGCAGCTCCCGCTACACCTACATGCGGCGCGGCGTCAATTCCTGGAAAGGCTATAGAAGGGAGGGCTATTGAAGGATTTCACTGTATTTTGTAGAAAGGTCGTATTTTTTTGATGAACTTAAACTTGTTTTGATTTGAAATTAAAATATTTCTTAGCTAAAATATCGAATCTTAAATTTGTGATTAAGAATTCATTTCCTTCGTTTGCAAATTCATCTACATATTTTGTAACAAATTTATTTATTTTGGGTTGAAGATTCATTTAAGTTAAAAATTCGTCTTTTCTCGTAGTAAATTAATATTCTAGTTTTCTTTTTTTTAATTAGTTTCTACAGAGGTAATTGGATTTTTCAAAAGAATCTCAGCTTGAGAAGCTTTTTTGTTAATAGTTCCAAACAGTAACTCGTAAAATCAGAAAATCATTAACGTCGGTCAAGTTGAATTGGCAGAAGGCTTACAGACTTCTTGGAAGGCGTTCATTCAGTTCAAGGTGGTTAATTTTCAGTTTAACGTAGTTTAGTTGTCAACTCGTCATTCCTAAGGTGTCACGCGACATGGCAAGATATTGCTTTTGCTCTACTCTACTATATTTCATAAATTAAGTTGTAACTTTCCTTCAACGGGGTTGTAGCTATTATTCATTTACTGTTCATATTTTATTATCTCTCCGAGTCTATAGGTCTTCGACTGACACAAAATGAACAAATCTATTTTACTCCCATAGTAAAGAAGAGGCTAAAGAGGAGAGACAAAACGACCAAAAAATGTTTTCAAATAAAAATTGAGTTTAATTGAGAAAGTAAATAGTGATCTAATATAAGGAATCAAATTTGAAAACCAAAAATCAACAAAATAAATAAATTAAAAGAATTTATGTTGGATATGGACGCATGACGCAACCTGATGCAACTGGCGCGCTGAGAGTGCGACTCTCGTGCTGTTAGTCACGCTTGACAAAAAACCACTTCTCACTTGATCCCGCGGTTCCCCTCATCATCCGATTGGTGAGGACAGAGATTCTAAGAACTCAAAAATCCAGCTTACGGAAATCCAGGTTCCAGTGCAATTGAACTTTGGACGCTTTGGGGCTGTGCGTAAATTACGTAAAGTTTTGTTTTATCGAATTTTGAACTACTTGCGCCTCTTCGTTGGGGCCTGTAAGTCTCCCCCCCCCCCCCCCCCCCCCCCCCCATATTATACGTAATTTTTTGTCCTCTTAATTTTTTCATGAATTCAATTATTACTGATGAATTAGCAAAATAGTTCAACTCGATATTATTACCAAAAATATTTTTCAGTCAAGAGAGACAATAAATTTCATTCAAAATTTTGAATTTTTCATGCCAAAAAGATGATTTTTCTACAAAATACTTCAATTTTCTTCAAAGAAGAAGAATTTTCAATCGAGAAGATGAATTTTTAAGCAGGGACAATAATTTTCTAATAAAAAAGATGAATTCTCAACAAAATACATACATTTTTAACCAAATAGTTAAAATTTCAAATAAGGAGATTAATCTTTTACCAACAAGATTAATTTTTCAGAAATTCGATAAATTTTCAACCAAAATGTTAATTTTTGAAACCAAAAAAGATCATTTATTAACTGAAAATAAATAGTTAAATTTTCATTTTAAAAAATGTTTTTGTTACAAAACAGTTGGATTTTGTACCAAATTGTTTTAATGAATTTCTACAAATAAGTTGAATTTTTAATCAAGTAATAAGATTTTCACATAAAAATATAATTTTTAACAACTAAAAATATATTTTAATCAAACTAATTAAAGTTTCAACCAAACAGGTGAATTCTAAACTAAAATCGTGAAGTAATGAAATTAAATAAATTACAAAACAATAATAATAAATAAATAAAGAATAAATCTTCTAAATCAAGCAACAAAAATTTTAAGGAAGCCATTCGACGATGTTTTTACAAAAAACTTGAATTTTCAAACAAACAATTACATCTTCAATCGAAAAGATGAGGTTCCTACCAAGAAGATTAATTTTTTCACAAAAAAGATACATTCTACAAAAACATAAATTTTTAACCAATAAGTTAAATTTTCAACCAAGGAGATTAATTTACTACAAAAAAAAACGAATTTTCAATAAATTACATCTATTTTTTATCAAATATTTGATTTTTGCAACTAAAAAGTTCAATTATGTAACAAAAATGGTTTTTTTTATTTTCATTAATTTTCAAAAAAATAGGTGAATACTTAAACTAAAAATATCAATTTTCAACCAACGAGATGAACTCTCAACTAAAATCTCAAATAAATGAAATTAAATAAATCTTCTACGTCATGAAACAAAAAAAATCAAGAATCCAGTTCTACAGAACAATTGCATTTTTAAATAAACAATTACATTTTCAATCCAAAAGATGAATTTCAAACCAAGGAGATTACTTTTCTACCATAAAAACGAATTTTTAATAGATTTCATCGTTTTTTAACCAAATAGTTGAGTTTCGAAACTAAATGATTTATTATTTAACAAAAATGGAATGTTTAATTTTTATACAAAAAATGTTGTCTACAAAACTGTTAAATTTTATACACAAAAGTTAAATTTTCTACAAAACAGTTGAATTTTCTTCCAAATCGTTAAATTTCCAAAACAGAAGATGAAATTTTTAAAAACAACGTTGAATTTGCAATCACACAGTAGAATTTTCCACTAACACAAAAAATTTTCAAGAAAAAAATAATAATTTTTAAGAATGCAGTTCAATATTCAACCAAACCGATGAATTTTCAATCTGTAAATATTTTTATTTAAAAAAAAGAATATTTTAATTAAACCAAAAAAGATGATTTTTATCAATATTATTTATTTATTAAGAATACAATAATTAAATATTTTATTTTTTAAAAATTTTTTAATGTTTAAAGTTTCTAAAATTATGGGTACGGCTGAAAAATTCCGAAAAATAAAATTCCGGACATTGTAAAATTCCCAAGTAATAAAATAATGAATTATAAAATTCCCGAGTAATAAAATAATAAATTAAAAAATTCCCGAAATGGAAAATTCCTGAATAAAAAAATTCCCTAGAATTTTAATACTGCCGAATTTGAAAATTTCCGCATAATGTAATTAATTCTTGAATTTGACAATTCCCGTATAATAACATTCCCGAACAGATTAGATTATTACCGAATTTTTTAATTTCCGCGTAATAAAATTCCCGAAAGTTTTTAATATTGCCGAATTTCTAAATTTCCGCATAATAAGATTCCTGAATTGGAGAATTCCCTCATAATAACATTTTTAAATTAGAAAACTCCCCAATAACAAAATTCTCGACTGTTCATAATATTGTCGAATTTTAAAATTTCGGAATAATAAAATTGCCGAAGGTTTTAAGATTGCCGAATTTGGAAATATACGCATAATAGAATTCCTGAATTTGAAAATTACCGCATAATAAAATTCCGAAATTTATCAATTATCGCGTAATAAAATTCCCGACTGTTTATAATATTGCCGAATATCGAAATTGCCTAATAATAAAATTCCCGAGAGTTTATAATATTGCCGAACTCAAAAATGCCAGTATAATAAAATTTCCTAATTGGATAATTCCGGAATGTTTTTAATATTGCCGAATTTGAAAATTTCCGCATTATAAAATTCCTGAATAGGAAAATTTCCGAATTTAAACATTCCCGTGAGTTTATAATATTGGCGAATTTTAAAATTCCTGAGAGTTTCAAATATTCCCGAATTTGAATATTCCTGCATAATAAAATCCCCGAATAAGAAAATTCCCGAACAGATTCGATTTTTACTGAATTTAAAAATTCCCGAATTGGAAAATTCCCACATTATAAAATTCCCGATGTGGAAAATTCCCCACTGTTCATAATATTTCCGAATTTAAAAATTCCGGAATAATAAAATTCCTGAAAGTTTTTAAGATTGCCGAAGTTGAAAATTTTCACATAATAAAATTCCTGAATTGGAAATTGATCGCATAATAAAATTACAAAATTTAAAAATTAGCGTGTAATAAAATTCCCGACAGTTTATAATATTGCCGAATCTCAAAATTTGTCGAATAATAAAATTTCCGAGAGTTTATAATATTGTTGAATTTGAAAATCCCAGTATAATAAAATTTTCGAATTGGATAATTCCCAAATAATAAAATTCCCGAAATTTTTTAATATAGCCGAATTTTTAAATTTCCGCATACTAAAATTCCCAAATTTTTAAATTCCTGTGAGTTTATAATATTGGCGAATTTTAAAATTCCTGAGAGTTTCAAATATTCTCGAATTTGAACATTCCTGCATAATAAAATCCCCGAATAATAGAATTCCCGAACAGATTCGATTTTTACCGAATTTTAAAATTCCCACATTATAAAATTCCCAAAGTGGAAAATTCCCCACTGTTTATAACATTACCGAATTTTAAAATTCCGGAATAATGAGATTCCTGAAAGTTTTTAAGATTGCCGAAGCTGAAAATTTTCGCATAATAAAATTCCTGAATTGGAAAATGCCCGCATAATAAAATTATAAAATTTAAAAATTAGCGTGTAATAAAATTCCCGACAGTTTATAATATTGCCGAATCTCAAAATTCCCGTATAATAAAATTTCCGAGAGTTTATAATATTGCTGAATTTGAAAATTCCAGTATAATAAAGTTTCCGAATTGGATAATTCCCGAATAATAAAATTCCCGAAAGTTTTTAGTATTACCGAATTTTAAAATTTCTGCTTAATAAAATTCCCAAATCTTAAAATTCCCGTGAGTTTATAATATTGCCGAGTTAAAACATTCCCGCATAATAAATTCCCGAATTCGAAAATTCCCTTATAATAAAATTCTTGAATTGAAAAATTTCCGAATGATAAAATTCTTAACTGTTTATAATATTACCGAATTTTAAAATTCCCATAAGCTTATAGTCTTGTGAAATTTTAAAATTCCCGGGAGTTTATAATATTCCCGAATTAAAAAAATCTTGCATGATGAAATTCCTGAATTGGACAATTTCCGCATAATAAAATTCCTGATTTGGAAAATCCCCTCATAATAAAATTCTTGAATTGAAAAATTTCCGAATAATAAAATTCCCAATAGTTTATAATATTGCCGAATTTTAAAATGACTGTGAATTTATAATATTGTCGAATTTAAAAATTCCCGACAGTTTATAATATTCCCGAATTTAAAAATTCCCGAGAGATTATAATATTCACGAATTTGAAAATTCCTGATTTGGACAATTCCCGCATAATAAAATTCCCGAATTGGAAGATTCCAGAACGGATAAGATTATTACCGGATTTTAAAATTCCAGCATAACAAAATTCCCGAATTGGAAAATTCCTTAATTGGAAAATTCTCAACTGTTTATTATATTGCCAAACTTTAAATTTCCCATGAGTTTATAGTATTGCCGAATTTTTAAATTCCCGAGAGTATATAATATTCCCGAATTTGAAAATTCCTGCATAATGAAATTCCTGAATTGGACAATTTCCGCATCATAAAATTCCCAATTTGGAAAATTCCCGCATAATAAAATTCTTGAATTGAAAAATTTCGAAATAAAAAATCCGCAACTACTTATAATATTGCCGAAGTTTAAAATTACTGTGAGTTTATAATATTGCTGAATTAAAAAATACCCGAGAGTTTATAATATTCCCGAATTTAAAAATTCCCGAGAGTTTATAATATTCCCGAATTTGAAAATTCCTAATTTGGACAATTGCGCATAATAAAATTCTCGATCAGATTAGATTATTCCCGAATTTTTAAATTCCCGACAGTTCATAATATTGCCGAATTCTATAGAAAGTTTAGAATATTGCCGAATTTGAAAAATTTTCGGATAATAAAATTTCTGATTTGGAAAATTCCCTGATAATAAAATTTCCCAATGTTTATAATATTGCCAAATTTCAAAATTCCCGAAAGCTTTTGATATTTTGGAATTTGAATATTCCAGAATAATAAAATTCCTGAAAAGAAAACTCTCGAATTATAACATTCCGGAATTTAAACAATTTTTCTATTTTAAAAATTAATTAAATTAGATATTATATCTATTTTTTTATTTATAAAATAATTAATTGTTTATATTAGGTGATTTTATAATTGGGAAATTTTCTAGTTCGGATACTTTATTATTTGGGATTTTTCAAATTCGATAATATTATGAACTGTTCCGAAATTTTATTATTCGAGAATTTGTTTTATTTTTCGGAAATTTTCAGCCGCCCCAGATTATTATTTAATTTAAAATAGCAATAATTAAAAAACATTTTTCTGGGTAAAAATTTTTTTTCAATTATTGTCATGTTAAATTAATATTTAATTATTCTATTTTTAATCCATAAATAATATTTATGAACAAAATATCTTCACTTGTTGAAATCAGAGATTTTTATATTTCGGGTACTTTATAATTCCGCAATTTTCTTTGAGGAATTTTATTATTTGGTAATTTTTCAATTCAGGAATTTTAAATTATCGGGAATTTTATTTTTCAGAGTTTTCCAGTTGTCCCGTCTAGTTTAGTACTGTCGCCCTTCAAATATAAGCGCATCCCGTGAATGTGCAATTTCGTACAAATAGAATCCGCGTATGTTCTAAAACTGTTGTAAACGACTTTAATTTCGTCTCTCTTGTCACCGCCACGTCCCACGCTGTCCTTACATAATATTTAAGAAGAGCTCAAAAAAAAAATCCCTCTGACGTCTCGAGTCCCAATTACATAACTCCCCTCTCACGTCAAAGTGCAACGTGGTTCTTACTCACCAGGTCTTTATGAAGGTCTTTACTGATGTGCGAGGTTAGTTTCATGGTCCCCACAAAAACAAAAAAAATGCCCAGCAGGACTGATAAGGATTTCAAGACAATCGAACCCATCTTCATAGGTTCCGCTCACTCAGTGAGTGTCCCAAAAGCTTCGGAACTTGTTCACAACGACACAATATTCACCACGAGAAATCAATTCGGATCGAAAGCCCAGCACTTCTGTTGCCTCGTTACAATTCCTCGGCGCGTAAGAATATTATTAGATTAGGAAAAAACGATTCGAGGGAAATCGATAGTCACCAACCACTTGTCCCTTTGCCCTTTTTTTCTTCCTCTTTCACGAGGGGGTTGTTTTTTGATTTTAGACTAGCATTTTGAAACCGGGGGGGAAATGGTGGAAAAATTGTCACTCAGTCGCTCGCGCTATTATTGATAACGTCCATGTTTCGACGACGTCGTCGTCGTCGTCGTCGTCGTCGTCGTCGTCGCGACAGCGCAAACCACGGGGACGCTCGGCGCCTTGTGACGTCAGTCAATCAGAGAAACACAGTGGAGCGACGCCGACGCCTCGAATGTGTGCCGTCGCACCCCCTACTATGGAGACGTGGAACTACCCTTTGGGAGTTCCCCTTCTTGGAAATCGTTACATTATTGGTGGGTTGGGACTGGAAAGCGCCCTAGGGCCTAGGGCCCCACAGAAGCACAGGAATACAATACTTTCGAGTCGAGAATAAAATAAGAATAGGGGCGATTCGTGAACGAATTTTAGGGGATGAGAACTTTCTTGTGAAATCCAGACCTAGGATTATCTATTTTTTCAGGGTGTTCACAAATTTTCCCCGGAGAAATATCCGGTTGCAAATATAAAATAGCCGTTAGCGGCCGTGCATAAATTATATAAATTTTATAGCTGGGGGGAGGGGTTAACAATTTTTGTACACTATTTTAAATGGGGTAGGTGGTCTAACCCATTTTTTTACGTAAGATCTCAAGTCTGTAAATCAGTAAACAGTAATTCAAAATATTTATTTATTATACATATAAATAATCTTTTTAAACAGTTATTTGTCAGTTATTATTTTCTTAGAACAATTTCCAGTATTTACTTACTCTTTATTGAAAATTCAAAATGGATGTTTATTAATTTGGGTTAAGAAGTCAGCTATTAAATTTCATGTTAAAATTAATCTTTTTTGGTTAAAAATGGTTTTATTTCGTTGGGAATTTAATTATTTTCTTTAAAATACAACAATTTGATTATAAAGTCTTTTTCGGTTGAAAATTCAACTGTTTTGCTGAACATTTCTTCTTTTAATTTGAACATGCATATTTTTTTGTAAAAATTGCATCCTTTTTGGTTAAAAATCAAAATATGTCGGTTGAAAATGAACTTCTTGTTGAAAATTCAGATTTTCCGAATGAAAATGTATCTTTTTTTTAATTTGTCTTTTTTGGTAAACAAATTTTTTTGTGGCTTTGTAAAAAATTCTCTTTACTGAATTAAAAATGTTTTTAATTTCAAACTAACTATTCCATTTTAATATTTTTTAGACTAAAAATTCAATTATTGGATTACGAAATATGCATTTTGTTAAAAATTCGTTTTTTCAGTAGAAAATCAATATTTTAAATAAAAAATTCAACTCTTTGTTTGGAAATTGATTTTTGTTTGTTAAAAACTCATATTCTCGGGTTAAAATTTCAACTTTTTTCAAGAAAATTCGTCTTTTTAGAATTCAATTTCAACACGTTGGTAAAAAATTCCGCTATTCGGGAAAAAATTTAATTTTTTAATGCACATTTACATTTTCGAAATGAAAATTGAACTTTGTGAAAAATTCGAATCACTGTTTCATTTTTGGTTAAAAGGTGATATTTTTTAGACTAAAAATTAAACTATTTGGTTGAAAATTCGTCTTTTTGTTGAAAAATTAGTTTTCTTTGTCTAAAAGTTATGCATTTAATTAAAAATTCGTCTTTCCTCCAGAAAATCAATTTTTTTGGTCAGAATTCGACTTTTTGGTAGAAAATTAACTTTCCTTCTGAAAATTTATATTTTCAGGTTCAAATTTTAATTAAAAATAAATAAAATTCGTCTTTTTCGCATGAAAATTTAACTATTTGGTCGAAAATTTGTTGTTGAAAATTCATATTTTTGATATGAAAATTCAACTGCCTTGTAAAAAGATCGCTTTTAAATAAAAAATTACTGTTTTTAATAGAAACTTAATTATTCAATTTTTTGTTAAAAAGCGATATTTTTTTTACTAAAAATTTAACTATTTAGTTGAAAGGTCGACTTTATCGGTGAAAAATCTTCGTTGCAAATTCAACTATGGGGTTAAAACTTTATGCATTTTGTTAAAAATTTGTCTTTTCTGTAGAAAATAATTTTTTTTGTTAAAAAACGCAATGAATTGGTTACAAACATTTGATTGCTCTTAAAAACGCAAATTCTCGGATTCAAATTTCAACTGTTTTAAAGAAAGTTCGTCCCTTTGGCATGAAATTCAACAATTTGTTCAAAAATTCTATTTTTCTTGTTGAAACTTCATATTTACGGGATGAAAATTCGATTGCTTTGTACAAAATTGTCTTGACTAAATCAAAAATGTTTTTCAAATAAAACTTAATTATTCCATTTATATAAATTTTTAGAAGAAAAATTTAACTGTTTGTTTGAAAATTCGTCTTTTTGGCATTAAAGTTCTACAATTTGGTAAAAGAAATCAACTTTTTGACCTAAAACTTAATTTTTGTTTGTTGAAAATTAATATTTTCGAGATGAAAATTTTACTTTGTGAAAAATTCGATTTTCTAAGTAAACAATGTTTTTCAATGCAAACTTAACTATTCCATTTTTTGTTGAAAATATTTTTTAAAATAAAAATTTAACTATTTAGTTGAAAAATCGTCTTTGCGGGTAAGAAATTTTGTTGGAAAAGTTCAACTGTGGGATTAAAAATGTAAGCAGTTTGTTAAAAATTCGTCTTTAATATAGAATATAAATTTTGTTCTTACAAAATGAAAGTGATTGGTTGAAAGTTAATTTGTTGTTGTAAAAAACTCATATTCTGGTGTTCAAATTTCAACTTTTTGGCATGAATTTCAACAATTTGTTCGAAAATGCAATTTTTTTGTAGAAAATTCACATTTTCAGGTTTAAATTTCGAATTACTTAATTAATTAATTTTCTTTGTTGATAATTTAACTGTTGGGTTAAAAATTTACATATTAGGTTGAAAATTTACATATTTTATTAAAATTCTATTTATTAAGTTAAAAAATTCTTCTTTCGAAATACAACTTGGTTCAAATTGGTTTTTCTTTTTTGTTTGAAAAAAAATATTTTTAGGTTGAAAATTAAACCTTTTTATTGAATTTTATTGCATCTTTTTTTTTGTCGAAAATTCATCATTCTGGATCGATAATTAAAAAATTGGATAAAAAGTTCAACTGCTTAGTAGAAAATTTGTTTTTCTTATTGGAATTTAAAATGTTTTAAATAAAAATTAATTTTTTGGTTCAATTATTTCGTTAAAACTTCAACTTTTATATTTTTTTGTCATTTGCTACTTCTTGATTGAAAATTCAACTATTGGGTTTAAAATGTATGCATTTTGTTGAAAATTCGTTTTTTTCTGAGTGGAAAATCAATATTTTTGTTAGTTTTAGTTTAAAATTAATTTTTCTAGTTTAAAAATGTTGGTACAAAATTAATCTTCATGATTAAAGATTTCCCTATTTAGTTAAAAATTGATTTATTCAGTTAAAACATTTTTCGTTATAAATACAACTGTTTGCTTGAAAATTTATGTCACCCGTTTTCTAGAAAGCTCGTATTTTTGGCTTGAAAATGCAAAAATTTAACAAAAGTTTTTTTCTTTCTTGGTTAAAAATTCGTTTTGTTTTTCTTTCAAGATCTACATCTTTTGGTAAAAAAGCTGATTTTTTATGTTCAAAATTGAACTATTTTGATGGAGAATTAATCTGATTTGGTTTAAATTTTGGGGTCGAAGGTTGAAAAAATTTCTAAAAAAAAAAAAAACATTTTTTTAATTGAAGCGTCATTTTGGTTAAAAATTTTTTTTTTAATCGTACTAGTTTGATAAAATTATTTTTTTCTTTTTTGTTCGAAAATTTCTTTCTGTAACTGAAAATTTAATTATTCAATTGTTTGTTGTTTTGTTAAAAATGTATATATTTGATCAAAAATTTATTTATTGAGTTAAAAAATTCTTCGTTCAAAATACAACTATATGCTTAAAAATGCATGTCACCTGTTTTCTATAAAGCTGGTTTTGTTGCTTGAAAATTCAACAATTTAACAAAAATCTTTTTCTTTCTTGTTCAAAATTAATTTTTTTTTCAAAATCTACGTCTTTTGGTAAAGAATCTAATTTTTTTAGATTCAAAATTAAAATATTTTGAAAGAGAATTAATCTGGTTTGTTTAAAATTTTGGGGTCGAAGGTTGAATTAATTTCTATAAAACAATTTTTTTAGTTGAAGATTCATTTTGGTTAAAAAATCTTTTTTTGTTTTGTTTAAAATTGTACTATTTTGTTGAGATTAGCTTTCCTTTAATGTTTGAAAATTTCTTTCTGTAACTGAAAAATTCAACTATTTCATTTTTTGCTAAAAAATTGATATTTTTCAGGTCAAAATTTAACTGTTTCTTTGAAAATTAATGTATTTTGTCAAAAATTTGTTTTCTAAAATATATACATTTTTTGTTGAAAACTAAAATCTTTTATTGAGAATTAAAATGTTTTTTAAAGTTATTTTTAGGTATAAGATTTATATTTTGGCAAAATTCATATCTTTGTTTGAAAATTGAATTGCTTTGATGTAAATTCTTTTTTTTTTTTGTAGAAAATTCGTCTTTCTGGCTCAAAAATTGTCAAAAAAGTCTTTGCTGAAAAACTTATTTTCTTAGTCGGAAAGTTATCCATTTTAATGAAAATTCGTCTTTTCTCCACAAAATCAATTTTTTGGTCAAAATTCGACTTTTTTCGTAGGAAATTAATTTTATTTCTTAAAACTTATATTTTCAGGTTTAAATTTCAACTTTTTTCAATAAAATTTGTCTTTTTGGCATGAACATTCAACTATTTGCTCGAAAATTATTGTTATTGTTGTTGAACTTTCATATTTTTTAGATGAAAATTCGACTGCTTTGCAAAAAGTTCGCTTTTAAATTAAAAAAGAGAGTTTTTAATACAAACTTAACTATTCCATTTTTTGTTAATTAGAGATATTTTTTAAACTAAAAATTTGATTATTTATTTGAAAATTCGTTTTTGTGGGTAAAAAATCTTGATTGGAAATTCAAATACGGGGCTAAAAATTGATGCATGTTCTTAAAAATTTGTCTTCTACAATTGTACATTTGGTGTTAAAAATTAAACTTTTTAGGTTAAAAATTAAACTCTTATTGGATTTTATTGAATCTTTTTTTTTATTGTCGAAAATTCATCATTCTGGATCGAAAATTCAAAAATCTATTTTTCTTATTGGAATTTTGAATATTTTAAATGAAAATTAATCTTTTTGTTCGATTATCGTTAAGAATTCAACTTTTAAATTTTTTTGTCTTTTGCTACTTTTTGGTTGAAAATTCAACTATTGGGTTAAAAATATATGCATTTTGTTGAAAATTATTTTTTTTTCAGTAGAAAATTCGATAGGATTCGGTTAAAAATTCAAATATTTCGTAGAAAATTCAACACTTTTGCCAGAGATTTGTTTAATTTTTGGTAATACATTTTTTTTAATAAAAAAAATAACTAGCTCAGTTTTAGTTAAAAATTAATTTTTCTAGTTTAAAAAATGAACTATTTGTTTAGAAATCTATGTATTTACTTTAAAAAGCACCTATATTTTGATTGAAAATTATTCTCCATGTTTGAAAATTCAACTATTTGGTTAAAAATGTATGTATTTGGTTCAAAATTGATATATTTAATTAAAAAGTTATTTATTGAGTTCAAAAATTCTTCATTGGAAATCCAACTATTTGCTTAAATATTTATGTCACCTATTTTCTAGAAAGCTCGTATTTTTGTCTTGAAAATTCAACAACTTAACCAAACTTTTTTTCTTTCATGGTTCAAAATTCCCTTTTGTTCAAAATCTACGTCTTTGAGTGAAACATCTGATTTTTTTAGCTTCAAAATTGAACTATTTTGATAGAGAATTGATCTGATTTGGTTCACATTTTGGGGTCATAGGTTGAATTAATTTCCAAAAAGCAATTTTTTTAGTTGAAGATTCATTTTGGTTACAAATTAGTTTTGTTTGTTTGTTTGAAAATTGCACTATTTTGTGGAAATTAGTATATCTTTATTGTATGAAAATTTCTTTCTTTAACTAAAAATTTAATTATTCAATTTTTTGTTGAAAAATTGATTCTTTTTCAGGTGAAAATTTAACTATTTAGTTGAAGATTCATGTATTCTGTCAAAAATTTGTCTTCTACAATTGGAAATTTTTTATTGAAATTAATCTTTTTATGTTGAAAATTAAACTCTTTTATTGTGAGTTAAATTATTTTTATTAAAGTTGTTTTGGGTGTAAGATTCATATATTTAGGTGAGATTCATATCTTTAGTTGAAAATTGAACTGCTTTGATTGAAATTATTTTTTTTCTCGTTGAAACTTCATACTTTCAGGTTGAGAATTTGAATCTTTTGTAGGAAATCCATCATTCTGGATTGAACATAAACAAATTTGATAGCTAGTTGTTTAAAAGTTGAACTGAATTTTTAATTCAAACAGTACGATTTTTACCCCCCCTCTCCCCCAAATTAACAAATTAGGAGGTTTCAAATACCCTAAATTAACCCTTAAAGGGCACACTTCCGTAACATTACATAAAGAGCATACTGGGTGTTATATACCCAGGGGTATGCAAACGTGTGCTGTGCCGACGGTATTGGATAGTTTTTTTTTACAAGAAAATCAATTAATGATGTTTAATCTATCTAGTTTAAGGAGGAAAAGGTTTCATAACAGTTCTTGAAATTTAAAGTAGTTTAAAAAAATCCTTTTTGGAAAAAATTAAAAAATGACTTCTTTCACTCTAAAATTCATAACTTTTTAAGTTTTTGGTATTTTTACTTGAAATTTTACCTGAATACTTCCTAGATACGGCGCTTCAAAAATAAAATTAGTCTTATAGTGTTCATTCCAAAGAAGGTATTTATTCTAAGAAATAAAAGCTTCAATTCAATAAAAAATGAAACACCATACTTTGCGTCATTAAACGGTTTTATTGATATTAAACTGCGTATAAAAATGATAAAAATCAAAATTATGTGAAAATGGCATAGAGAAATATCTTTTTATGTATTTTGTTAATCTGGCGCCAAATGTTCAAATTTCTTGAATTTGGTACGTTTTGTGAAAACGCAAATAAGTCGCTGGGTCATTTACACCCAGTATGCGCTTTCAGGGTTAAAGGGGTTCTGCAGAACGAATTAATAAGATCAGATTTACAACAAAAATTAGTTTATCTATGTCACCAATTTTTACATAGTAGTCAAAAAATAGTTTATCTAAACTTTCGAAGCTTAAAGTAACATTCGCTTTATTTACATTTTAATACAAAATAATACAAGTTTAGTTTCACGAGGCTAAATGAGGCATTTTTAGATTCGTTTCGACAAAAAATAAAGAAATCAAAACAAAAAATGAAGATAAAAATCTTAAACATTATTTAACCTCAAAATTACCCTCAAACCCGTGCACTTTTAAGATACAGAACTGTATTCTCTGGCATATTTTATACAGTCAAAATATTTGTGAACCAACAAAAATCACATATTCAAAATTCATATCTTCAACTTTTCTTTTCGTGACTTTATCGACTTGGAAATAAATAAATAATAAATGAAAACAAAGTATACAGAATAAACAAACCCTAAATATTTCAAAAATTATACTCCCACTAAACCGGATTTTTAGGAAAGAAGATTTTTGTCACCGCTGTTATTCAACTTAATATTCGTAATTACATTCTCATTTGATACTATTGTCGTCGAAGCATTACAATCAGACAAAACTGGAGGTCTCCTTCTCCTTCTGACAACAACCACAATTTTTTTCTTAGGTTTTTCCTCTCCTTTTTTCGTCTTGAACTTTTCCGGAACAGATTCTTTCACCTTTTGAACCGGTTTCTTCGGTTCCTTTGGTTTTAATTCGGTATCCTTTAATTTTGAGACTTCAGTCAATTTTAATTGGCCCTCTTTCGTTTGCGTTTTCTTTCTTCTCTCTTTCACTGAACCCGAAGTATTATAAGACACTTCTACTTCCGGTTCAATTTCTCCCCTTTGCTCTTTCACTGGACTCGAATTTTTACCATCTTCCTTTTTCGATTCTGGCGGGTTCAATTCTTTCAGTGTTCTTACAGCTTTACTTTCTTCTGTTTTCGATTTTGTATTTCCCTCCTTCTGAGTTTTCATTTCTAAATCTTCTACCTGATTTTTAATTTCTGCCTCTCCCATCTTTTGCACTTTTTCTGAATCTTCTAACGGAGGGGCAACCACTTCTAAATCTCTTTCCTTCGATTCATTTCGTTTCTGCTTTTTCTTTTCTTTCAAAGGACTCGAAATTTCTCCTTTTTCCTTCGACACTCTCCGTTTTCTCTTCTCCTTTACTGGAATCGATTCTTTCTCCTCTTTAATTTCTGCATCTTCTTTATTCTGAATTTCAATTTCTAAATCTTCGATATTTCGTATTTTAATTTCTGTATCTCCTACCGAATTGGAAACTACTTTTCTGTCTCTTTCTTTAGATTCATTCCGTTTCTTCGATCTCGTTTCTGCCTTTTTCTTTTCTTTCAAAGGACTCGAAATTTGTCCTTTTTCTTTCGAGCTTCTTTTATTATTTTTCTTCTCCTTCACCGGAATCGAATCTTTCTCTTTAATTTCGGCATCTTCTTGATTCTTAATTTCGGCATCTTCTTGATTGTGAATTTCGGCATCTTCTTGATTCTGAATTTCGGCATCTGCTTGATTGTGAATTTTAATTTCGGCATCTTTTTGATTGTGAGTTTTAACTTCTAAATCTTCTTTAATTTCTGCCTCTTTTAACTCTTGCGCTTTAATTTCTATATTTTCTACTAGAGTTGAAATATCTTTTCCGTTTCTGTTCTTTGATTCATTTCCTTTTTTTATTTCTTTCGAAGAACTCAAAACTTGTTTTTCTTTTGTGACTCTTCGTTTGTTTTTCTTCTCCTTCACCGGCATCGATTCTTTCTCCTTAATTTCGGCATCTTCTTGATTGTGAATTTTAATTTCGGCATCTTTTTGATTGTGAGTTTTAACTTCTAAATCTTCTTTAATTTCTGCCCCTTTTAAGTTCTGCGCTTTAATTTCTATATTTTCTACTAGAGATGAAATATCTTTTCCGTTTCTGTCCTTTGGTTCATTTCCTTTTTTTATTTCTTTCAAAGGACTCAAAATTTGTTTTTCTTTTGTGACTCTTCGTTTGTTTTTCTTCTCCTTCACCGGCATCGATTCTTTCTGCTTAATTTCGGCATCTTCTTGATTGTGAATTTTAATGTCGGCATCTTTTTGATTGTGAGTTTTAACTTCTAAATCTTCTTTAATTTCTGCCTCTTTTAAGTTTTGCGCTTTAATTTCTATATTTTCTACTGCAGTTGAAGTATCTTTTCCGCCAGTTTCCTTTAATTCATTTCCTTTCAAAGGACTCGAAATTCGTTTTTCTTTCGAGACTCTTCGTTTATTTTTCTTCTCTTTCACTGGAATCGATTCTTTCTCTTTAATTTCGGTATTTTCTGGATTCTGAGTTTTAACTTTTAAATCTTCTTTAATTTCTGCCTCTTTTAAATTTTGCGTTTTATTTTCTACATCTTCTACTTGTCCTTTTTCCTTCGATACTCTACGTTTATTTTTCTTCTCTTTCACTGAAATCGATCCCTTCTCTTTAATTTCGGCATCTTCTAGATTCTGAATTTCTAAATCTTCTTTAATTTGGTTCTTAATTTCTGCCTCTCCTATATTTTCTGCTTTGCTTTCTATGTTTTCTACTGGGCTGGGAATATCTTTTTCGTTTCTTTCCTTGGATTCATTTCTCTTTTTATTTTCTTCCGAAGGATTCGAAATCTCCTTCTCTTCTTTTTCTCTCGATACTCTCCTTTTATTTTTCTTCTCCTTGCCTGGAATCAATTCTTTCTCTTTAATTCGGGCATCTTCTTGATTCTGAATTTTTAAATCTTCTTTAATTTGATTTTTATTTTCTGCAGCTTCTACCAGAGTAGAAACTTCTTTTTCCTTGGATTCGTTTACTTTTTCATTTTTCTTTTCTTCCAAAGGACTCGATTCTTTCTCATTTTTAATTTCGGTATCTTCTTTATTCTGAATATTAATTTCTAAGTCTTCTTTAACAAGTTTTTTTATTTCTACCTCCTCTACATTTTCTGCATTTTCTACCGGAGTCGAAACTTCTTTTCCGTCACTTTCCTTGGATTCATTTCGTTTCTGTTTTTTCTTCACTTTCAAAGAACTCGAAACTTCCTCTTCTTTTTCTTTCGGCAATCTCTTTTTATTTTTCTTCTCCTTCAACAAAATCTCTCTCGCCTCTTTAATTCCGTTACCTTCTTTATTCTGAATATTAATTTCTAAATCTGCAACTTTATTTTCTGCATTTTCTACAGGAGCTGAAATTTCTTTTCCGTCTCTTTCCACAGATTCTTTTTTAATTTCGAAATTCTCATTGTCAGTTTTACATTCTAAATCTTTTTTAACTTTTTTTATTTCTTCCTCCTTTAGAGCTTGAACTTTAATTTCTGCATTTTCTACTGAAGTGGATACTTCTTTTCCATCTGCTTTGGATTCATTTCGTTTTTGCTTTATCTTTTGTTTCAAAGGACTCGAAACTTGTTCTTCTTTTCCCTTTGATATTTTACGTCTAGTTTTCCTTTCTTTCGCTGGACTTTCTTTCGGATTTTTTCTGTCCTTCACCGGACTAAAAAGATCTTTCATACATTTCGTCAGTTTCTTCTTTTTTTCCTCATTTTTATTCTGATCCTCTTTTTTATTCAGATCCTCTTTTTTTGGTTCAAGATTAATATTTTTCTCTGATTTCAGAGCCTGCCTTTGCACTTCTTTCAACTCTTTCTCCAACTCTTCCTGAAGTTTCTCCTTGGCCTGTCTTGCTACTCTTTCAATTTCGCTTTCCTCCAATCTGTTTTCCTCCAAAGCTTGCTTCGCAGACTCAATAAACGAATCAAGACTCTGTACATGTTTCTCTATATAGTTTGAATGAACGACAGGTCCTGAATCCAATTTTTTGTCCTTGCCCGCTTCAGAAAATTGAATTGAATCAACTTTTCCAAGTACTGTATTTACTTTTATTGGTATTTCGCTCTTATTTTGCAATTGAGGTGCAACCAAAATTTCTTTTTTAGCAACTGAGTCAATATCCTCCTTAGATTTCTCATTTGAAGTTCCTTCTGGAATTTCTAGTCTCTTCCTATCATCGACTGGAACTTTATTCGAGGAAAGAGACTCTTCTTTTGCCTGCTTCAATAATTTTGTTATATTTTCGATTTCACTTCCTTCACCCACCTTAGACTTTTCACTCTTTTTATTCTCTTCCCTCTTCTTTTCAGTAAGCGGCGGATCTCGAGAAACTTTCTTCTCCGTTTCGTGAATCTGAGCCGAATGGAAAAACGAAGTTGACGAGTCCGAGAGCTCACCCTCCTCCAGGTCCTTCTTCATAAATTTCTTGAATAAATTCGCAAAATCACGATCCTTCGCAACAACCTCATTCTTCTCGCGGCTGCTGAATTTGCACTCCTTTTCCCGACTACTACTTCTACTTTTCTCGTCAAGCTTGCTCAACTCCATCTCCAATCGAGCCTTCTGCATTTCCAGAATCCTCTTCTTCTCCTCCATCCTCTGATCGATATCCTTACTTCGCGCAATCTCCGAGGAATTTCCCTCGATTGGCATCTTGTCTGCCCTGTCCTTGCAGTCGTGAACTGGCACTCGCCGATCCCCATTTCGGTGATGCTTGTCATTGCTGTTGCTTCTGCTTCGTCCCGAACTGAAAACCACCCGCTTTCGAAATTCAATTTCACGACAATTTTTATCCTTGCTACTGCTTCGACTTCGCGAATTCGAATTTCCCTTTCCCCGCCACTTTCGCTCGCGTTCACAACTATTGCTTCGACTCCGCGGTCTCGCGACAATTTTCTGTCGCAAATCCGCCTTCCGATGGAACCGCTCGTATCGCCCTCTCCCGCGGATATTGAACTCGTCCCGAAATCCTCGCTTGCTCTCCCTTTTCTCGAAAAACTTGCTGCTTCTTTCGGGACTGAAACTCAACGATCTTCGCGATCTTTTCCTCTCGAGTCGCTCCTTCCGCTCGTACTTTTCCCGCTCAAATTTCTCAAACTGCACCCTCTCCTGCTTGTACCATTCCTGATTAAATTTATCCCTCTCGTGTCGCTCTCGTTCCAGTTTCTCCTTGTACTTGTCCTTCTCGTATCTCTCCCGCAAAAATTTATCCTTATAATTATCATTCTCACTTCTCTCGCGATCGTACTTCTCCCTGTCTCGAGCTCTTTTCTCCTCCTCCTTCCTCTTCTCCGCCTCCTTTTTACCCTCGTTTCGACTCGTCGTCTCGCGCTGAGGAGGAATCCCTCCGGAAAGAAGATAGAGCCTCGTTGCCAATATGTTTCTCGTTTCCAAATTCCGCGACTCTTCGGCCACCTTGGTCTTTTTCTCGTATTCGAGACGCAACGGCTCAGGTTCCTCTTTAATCTGCAGACTTTCGGATCCACAGTTGCCCCAGTCTTCCCTGTAATCGTCGTAAGCTGGATTGTACAAGGGTTCCATTTTCGGACGTTTCACGGGAATCGATTCTTCAAAATCACGCGATCTTTTCGTAGGTTTATTTACAAAACTGGGTTTATTTTCCTTGTTCTCTAGATTAACTTTTGAAGAACTAGTTCCCCTCATTTCTTCAAGTCGAAGTCGCTCGTTTTCCTTTCTCTCGGCTTCTGCGACAATTGCTTTCTCCTCCTTCTCCTTCCGTTCACGCTCGTCCTCTTCCTCTATCCGTTTCCTGAGTCTCTGCGAGAAGAGAGTGTCCCTGTTGATTCCATCATCGAACTTTTGCTCCTCGTCTTCTTCCTCCTCCTCCTCCTGGAGATAGAAATCCGGATTGCAAATGTATTCGGCCTCGTCCTGGTTATCTGGTGAACGGGGAGTTATGTATTCAGTCTTGAAATTGCTGTGAGAGGTTGGAGGTGATGGACAATATTCGGGAAGTGGAGGTGGAGGTAGGTGAGATTTGAAATCTTCGGGAAGTGGAGGGAATGGAGGCAGTGGAGGCATTGGCACATCAGTCTTGAGATTTGCTGGAATTGAGGGCGGTGGTCTACTTGGATTGAAGACAACACCGTCCATTCCAAAAGTTACTTCGGCAGGTTCACAATTGTACTCGAAATTGTGATTGTAATTGCCGTGACGTTTGAAGTTGCCTCGTCGAAAGGATGCATCGTCCAACCTATAATGTAAAATTAAGGAAATTAAGGAAATTAAGGATGCACATTAAGGTAAATGTCCCATTTTGGATGAGTGACCCAGTTTCTGCGAATTCTCACATACTGTAGGTAAATCAATGGTAATCAAAATCTGCCAAAATCTATATATTACATTCTCATCAGAGAAGATATTAGATTTGTGTAAAATTTGCCCCCCCCCCCCCTCCCAGTTTTTGTCAAATGTCCAAATTTTGAGACCCCTTGAATCCGAAAAAAAGGTTTTTACAAATGTGTCTGTCTATATGTATGTCTGCCTGTGAACACGATAATTTTGGATAAAATTAATCTATTAGATTAGCCTTTGATACACACGTTTAGTGTCCTAAACTAAAGGTTAAGTTCGTTAGCCAGCCATTTTGGATAAAAATGCAAAAAGTGGGCACGTTTTGAATATTTTTGAGATCACTCTTTTTAAAATTCAAAAATTCTCTGTACGGTTATTCGTGGTATTAAAAAATTTGAACAATTTATTCTTATGACTTTTTTCATAAAATCAAAAATTGCCAGAGTTATTGGGATCTGAAATACAGCGATGCGCCACCTGGTGGCTAAATTTGGAACTAAAATAACGGGGTCATTTTTAAAAGGCTGTGTGCTATTTCGGTGATATTCAGAGCAGAAAATAAATCTATTTTTTGAATGCTACGATTTAAATCATCAAAATTAAAAAAAAATGTTCGATAATACAGAAGTAGACAATCTAGGTATAAAATTCAGTCAGAGGAAACGCAAAAGTAACAGATTTTACTCTATTTTCGGATGTTCAACTAAGGTTAGCAAAAACTTAGATGTTGGGTTTCATCTATTTCACTTGCCCAGGGAATAAGGTAACCTCAAACATATGTGTGTTTGTTCTCTGCATTTTAAACTTGAGGATCACTCATTTCAAACAGATAAGTGCACATTGATTTCTAGAGCAAAATATATTTTCTAATATTTTGAATTTATAAATAATTTAGATATACCATTTGAGTCATCTTGATTGTCCATAATTGTATCATATAACCTCAAAATTTTGATAGGAACTAATTACAAGTTCCCTAAAATACATTAAGGGCATTTGATACTTACAGTTTCCCCGGCTTTTTTTTCCACAAAAATGAAAATTTTTAAAAACTGAATTCGGAGATGCTATAAAATATCATAACGGACGTCCCCGAACTCTTTTTTGAGGGATAATTACAAAAAATTTATTGTGCTAAATAAAAATTTTATGCATATGTATTATTTTGAGGTTACGTCGTTTTTTATCTCTGCCTTTCCGATAATCTGGAAATTATTTATGAAATAAACTTTTTTGATTGCCCGCAAAAAGGGTTAGTTCCGGGAGATTAGTTACTATGTTTATTTGCAAGTCCAAAGTTTTCGGCCAAAAATATTGTGTAGTTTGGAAGTAACGCACAGGAGAAGTGTAACATACATAACCTCCAAATGTACACACGTTGTTAGCAATATCAAAAAATTTTTTGAAAAAAAAACACAAATAAAGTGTGCGGGGACGTCCGTTAGCATGTTCGCTATCATTTCCAAAATTTTTAAGACAAAATATTGATTACTCTAGAAAAAAACCCGTCGGAACCTAAAACTGGTAAAATCGATACTAATTCCTAAGCGCTATGCAAATTAATCAGATTTTGCTAAATTAAAACTTTTTGGAATTAAACCAAAAAAAAGTGTGTGGGGTCGTCCGTGTTAGCATAGTCGCTATCATTTCCCAAATTTTTAAGACAAAATATTGATTATTAAAGAAAAAAAAGCCGTCGGAACCTAAAACTGGTAAAATCGACAATTTTCTAAGTATCACATGCCCTTAAGACCATGTGATGAGTATAAGAGCTGATCAAGTCAGCCCTAAGATCAATATTTTTTCACCCATATTGAAAAATTGGGAAAATGTTAATAAATATTAAAGGATCGTTTGTGGCCTTGCAAAGAGTTGGAGGAAGAAAAAAGTTTATTTATGCAAATAATGATTATCGACGGACATATTTAGACTTTTCCAGCAGAAACTTGACTTTTAACTTTCTCTGACGGTAATCATGCAATTTGTTTTACCCACAGACCCCTAGAAGTTCGAAGTTGTCCACTCGCTGCGCTAGTGCTGCTTTGACACAGCTGATACCAGACTGATACGTATGTCAGACCAAATATGTTTATTTGCATTTCAAGTGCAAATATTAGTTTTTGCATTATTTGCGCATAATGTTCGTGAGCGATTTTTGTTGTTTTGCCCCACTTTGATAAATATAAAATCATAACTAGCCCATTGCCAACATTGCAAATTGCTTGCAGGGTTTGGCGACAGCACGGTCGTTATTTCTCCAAAATAGTAATTAAAAAAAAAAACTGTTTTCACTATTCTAATTATTTAAGACCAGAGACACATTCTTGCATGCCTTCTATTTATCGTGTCAAATTTTTAACACAATATCTCATTCCGTGTGGACGTAAGTTGGGGGAAAAAATTGAAGACCAGGTTTGTTCACGTGACCCTTCCGTCACATGGCCTTAAGCAAAATCTTTTTTGATTTTTATACAAATCGAAAATATTTTGAAAACTTGAGTTTTGCCTGGCTGAAGTTTTTTCAGAAACTGCCAAGAAAATATTGATATTATTATTACAGTGAATAATTTCCTTCTTTATATATAAAAAAACATGCTCAATTATGATCTGAAAATGTACTTTTTGTAGTTTGCAGTGCAGGGAAAAGGTACTTAAAACTGGTAACCGGACGATTGTAAACAAAAAGCAATTAACTTAATGCTCCTTTGATCGTCCGGCTGTTTTACATAAAATAATATGTGTCCAGCGTGTAACACCTTTTCTCCTTCCACAAAATTTCTACAAGAAAGAGTGGATAACGTAAATTTACAAATTTCAGCAATGCTGAGCAACATCTTTGACATACTAAGCACGAAAAACGATTAAAATTCACTAACACCACAATGTATCAGCGGCAAAGTGGCCCCGTTGTCGTCGGCCATCTTAGTTGAAATCCCCCTTCTGACGTCATGATTTCAGATCCCAATAACATTTACAAAATTCCAAAAAACACACGAAAATGAACATTTTAGGCCAAATAACGCACGATATGAAAAAAAGTCAAGAGAAGAAAAATTTTGCTTTTTGATTGCCCTACAAGATTATCATAACAATTTTTGGAATTTTTTTGAAAAACCAAAATTTCATGTTTTGACAGCATACAAAATTAGAAAAAATCCAAAAATTACATTTTTCGGCCCAACTATGCAAAATACGGTAAAAGATGAAGAGACAAAAATAGTGCATTTGAAAAAGGTCTACAAATTTGTTATCAACCACTTTTTGATAGGATGTATAGTTTTGGCTCTAATCATGAAAACCATGATTAACAGTAAGAAACAAAAAAAATCTACCCGCTTCGTGGGCACATTCTAATCACAACTTTTGTCATTTAATTTCTTTTTAGTCTCGTGTGTGAGGTTTCAAAAAATTTAATTAATAATTTGTTATTTTTTCATGTTAATACATTCTCATCAGAAAAGGTATTAGATTTGTGTAAAATTTGACCCCCCCCCCCAGTTTTTGTCAAAAATTCACGTTTTGAGACCCCTTGAATCCGAAAAACAGGTTTTTATGAATGTCTGTCTGTCTATGAGCACGATAACTTTTGAAAAAAATAATCTATTAGATTGGCCTTCGATACACTCTTTTAGTGTCCTAAGCTAAATGCCAAGTTCGTTGGTCAGCCATTTTGGACACAAATTCTAAAAGTGAACGTATTTCGAAAGTTTTTGAGACCACATTTTTTCATAATTCAAAAATTCTCTTTGTCACTTGTTCATAGTACTTGATAAGTAAAATGTTAATTTTCCAAAACCCTACAAGATTATCATAACAACTTTTTGAATTTTTTTGAAAAATTGATAATTCAAATTTTGATTAAACAAAAACTAATAAAAAATTGTATTTTGTTGTTAAACTATGCAAGGTAGGAAAAAAATTATGAGACAAACATTATGCACACAAAAAATATCTGCAAATTTGTTATTAAACACTTTTTTATAGGACACGTAGTTTTTGTTTTATTTATAAAAAAAAAAAACAGAGAAAATATAAAACTTAAATTTTTCGACACATGACACAAGCTAAGAAAAAATAAATAGATAACATTTTTTAACCGAAAGTAGAGAACAACAATTTTTATTAAAGGTTTTTTTTTTTATATGATTCGTAGTTTCTATTTTAATCGTGAATAACATTAAAAATAAAAAAATTACATTTTAGGTAAAATGACACAAGATATAAGAGAAAGGTTGTTAAACGCAAGAAAATCTAAAATTTTTTTGAAATAATTTCTTGATAAAACGCGTGGTTTTCGTTTTAATCGTAAAAAATAACATTATAAATAATGAAATTAACTTTTTGGAGAAACGGCACAAGATAAATTAAAATATTCATAAGGGCGTATGTTCCAAAACGTAGCTACAAAATTCCCTTCACCTATTTTTTCATACGACAGGCCGTTTTTTTAACTTTTAACATACCGAAATTTACCAGTTTTTTTTTAGTCTCGAAAAAAGCTTTTTTGTCATTTATATTTTCGAATTCAAAACATGAAAAATAAAAAAAACTTATTATTCAAAGTATTAAAAGCGCCCTTTCTGAATCAAGGAATTTTATACACAACTATTCTTTAAAAAAATAAAAACGTAGAAGCCGAATAGTTTTAAGATGTCTTATAAAATAAATATAATATTTGAAAAAATACTGAAATGTACAATTTTCAATTAGTTAAAAAAAAATTTTAATATAACATTTCCAAAAACAAACTTATTTGAACTAACCACTTTTAAAATAAATCAGTTCTACATTTTGTATAATCATAATTCAATGAATTCAAAAATGAGTTTGAAATTAATTAGGGAAAAATTAAAGAAAATTAAAAAGAATTTGATCAAATGCCTCCAAATTTAGGGTGAATTTTAAAGGCTTCAAGAGGAATAAAATAAAAACTTTTAAAAACTTTATCGAATGAATAGAATTGAGTAAATTTAGAAGAATGTAAAAAATTTAGGATAAACTTATTATAACTTAGGGTGAATTCAAAATTCAAAATTTAATTTGAAAAATTAAAACAAAACAGACGCATTTTCAACGAAATACATGAATTTTCAACCAATAATAAAATACATGAATTTTATGTTGACTTAATCAATTAAATAATGGAATTTTTAATGCTTTTTTAACTAAATAGTTGAATTTTCAATGAAAAAGATTAATTTTCAACAAAATACATGAATTTTCATTCAAATATTTGAAAAATTAAAACAAAAAAGACGCATTTTCAACGAAATACATGAATTTCAGTTGATCTAATAAATGTAAATAATTGCTTTTTTAACTAAA
>NC_046665.1:126349935-126374432 GCF_010883055.1 Belonocnema kinseyi
TAATCAAGAAGATCAATTATCAACAAGAAGAAGCATTTTCAACAAGAAATTCAAATATTTGAAAAATTAAAACAAAAAAGACGCATTTTCAACGAAATACATAAATTTTCAACCAATAATAAAATACATGAATTTTATGTTGATTTAATAAATTAAATAATGGAATTTTTAACAAAATAATTGAATTTTTAATCAAGAATATCAATTATCAACAAGAAAACGCATTTTATAACAAAATACATGAATTTTCATTCAAATATTTGAAAAATTAAAACAAAAAAGACGCATTTTCAACGAAATACATGAATTTTCAGTTGATTTAATAAATGTAAATAATTGAATTTTTAACAAAATAAATTAATTTTTAAATAAAAAGATGTATTTTCACATTGAAGAAATATTTTTTCATAAAAAAAGACTGCTTTTCAACCAAAAAGAGAACACTTGAATTTCAGTTGATATAATACATTTAAATAATTTAATTTTTAACAAAAACAACGAACTTTTAACAAAATACATCAACTATCTCAACCAACAATTTGAATTATTAACAAAAAAGACCGATTATTAATGAGAAATTGACATAGTTATATTTTTTAAGAAAAAAGTTAAATTTTATGAAAAGAGATAAATTTTTAAAAGGAGAAAAATTATTTTTCGCTAAAAAAGACGAATTTTCAACCAAAAATAGAATACCTGCATTTTCAGGTGATTTAAGAAATTTAAATAATTACATTTTTAACTAAATAATTAAATTTTCAATCAAGAAGATTAATTTTCAACAAAATACATACATTTTCAACCAATAATAAAATACTTGAATTTTCATTTGATTTAATGAATGTAAATAATTGCATGTTTAACTAAATAGTTGGATTTTCAATCAACAAGATTAATTTTCAATAAGAAAATGAATTTTCATCCAAATATTTGAATTATTAAAATAAGAAAAGTCTAATTTTCATCCAAAAATATAACACTTGAATTTTTAGTTGATATAATACAATTAAAAAATTCATTTTCCAACAAAAACAACGAATTTTTCAAAATACATCAACTATCTCAACAAAGTAGTTGGATTTAATAACAAAAAAGACCGATTATCAATGAGAAATTGAAATACTTATATTTTTAAGAAATAAATTAAATTTTAAGAAAAAAGATTAATTTTTAACCTGAAAACATTATTTTTCACTAAAAAAGACGATTTTTCAACAAAATACATGAATTTTTATCCAAATATTTGAATTGTTAAAATATAAAATGACTAATTTTCAACCAAAAATAGAACACTTGAATTTTCAGTTGACTAATACATTTAAATAATTGAATTTAAAACCAAGAAAATTTAATTTTCTATAGGGTGGCCGTTTTTTTAATCGACGAAATAAATTCCCGTTTTCTTTTCTGGTTCGCAAACATTTTTCACGATCAATGAAATTTTCAAAGTGGAACAATAAATCTAAAAAATTTCCCATTTGAGGTAATAAAAACTGAGTTTTAAATTAACGCACTCAAAGTGGAACTGTTAAATTTTGAACTTTAAAAATTTAAATTTAAAAGTTTCTAATTAGCACATTTTTGTATTCAAATGCTCAATAATTTACACGTATAAAATTGAAGGAAATATCATTTTTCAATATAATAAATATAAATTCACGTTATCATTTTCAATGCTCTAAATTAAAAAATCAATCAATGAACTTTAAAATTTTGGAAATTATATAATTTTAAGGAATTTTAAGCTAGAAACATAAAATATTGAAAAATTGAAAAAATGTTAACTGAAAACTTCTTAAATTAGAAAATCAATTATTTTTTTTTTAAATAATTTAAACATCCTTGGAAAGCTTCATAATTTTATTTCAAAATTTTGAAAATTCTAGAAATTTTAGAAAATTTCTTTACAATTTGGATGTATAAATTTACAATTGAACATTTATTATTTGTAGACGAAATTTGGTTAAAAAGAATAGAAAAATTTTCTCAAGATTCCTAGGAAAATTAAAAGTATTTTTTCATTTTGATAAATAATTTTAAGAGAAAAATTTGCATGATGATTTTCAATATTTTTAAAACTCCTAAATATCTCTTAAAATTCCTCAAATTTTTTCTACAAATGTTTATTTCTAAATTATACATCAAAATTTTAAAATTTCACTTAAAATTGAAGCATTTTTCGAAATTTTAATGATTCCAGGTTTTCTATGTCAAACAATTCAGTTAAAGATTCTTTACCTTTAAATATTTGGTTTCAATTTACTTAAATAAAAATGTAAATATTGATAAATATTCAATAATTAATCTTTTTTATAATTAAAAATTTCAAATTTATTGGGTTAAAAATTGAATATTTTAGACTGAAACAATATTTTTAATTTAATAAAATCCTTTAATTAAGAATATATTATTATGGAGTTATTTTTAAGTTGAAAGTAGTTCTTAAATTTTGAATAAATTAAAAATCATTTTGTCAAATTATTTTTGTTCACTGTTTATGACTTAAAGTACAGATAAATTGGAAAAAAATTATTTATTTACTAAAGCAAATTTTGAATTATGCATTGTAAGCTAAATAATAGCATAATTGAAAAATATAAAAATTCAACTAATTATTTAAAAACTGTTAAAATCGAACGTGGACAGATTTTTCTTTTAAAAATTTGTAAAATTCCCGATAAAAAAAATTAAAATTCACTGTTATTTCCCTGGTCTTCCCTTTTTTCTGGTCTAAAAAAAAGATGAATTTTTAACCAAGAAAAATTATTTTTCACCAAAAAGACGAATTTTCAAACTAAATATACTAAATTTAAATGTAGAAATGGAATATAAGCTTTAAATATGGTATATTTTCATATCAAAATTAATCAAAATTGTGAAATTTTACCCTGAAACCCTTTAAAAAATCAATCATTTTACACTGACATTTTTAAAATTGGACAATTTCAAATTATTTAGCTAAGAATTGAACATTTTCAATAAAAGTTACAAACTTTATTCAAAATCCTCAAAATTAAATAAGAAATTAAGCATATTCTTTCCACTCTATGAAAAAAACACACTTGTAAACATTATTTTTGAAACTAAATTCAGAGGAAAGCATTCTAAACCTATTAAATTGAAAGAATAATTTTTCAGAAGGAAATTTTATAATAGAGGTAACAATAGAAGCTCTATAAATGCAAAGACGCAAAAAAAAATATCAAAATTTCGGATTATCCCGCCGAAAATATACTCACTGTCGTCGAAGATCTGCTATCATTCTATCTTTCCTCGAAACTTCACCTTTTGCAGTCAATAGAAGCGAGGAAACGTTTCGTTCGAGATTGCGATTGACTTTCTGAAGGCCCAATACCTTCTTTTTGTACTCGTCGATCTCTGTTTCTAATTCGAGGCATTTTTTACACTAAAATATTGACGAGAAAGGTTACTTTGAAAGCCAACATAACCTCAAAATTCCACTTTCGCACTGAATAACTTACTTGCTCGATAGTTTTGTCCTGGGGAATAGATAAGTCGGCGTAGATATCAATATCATCTTCATTCGATGGAGATTCGTCCATTTCTAACTGAATTTATTCACCACAAAATTGTAGTAAATAGTTGACACTGGGCGGATTACTAAATTCGTAACCTCGGTGACATCTGGCTGGATAATTAAGTACAGCGCAGTAATGTACATGATCTAATCATGGTAATGTAGCTCGATGTAGCTTACCTGAAATAGTGTAGCTCCTTTAGCTACTGCGCTTACGTGAGAGCCGCGAGTTGGTTGGCTGCAGTTGGCGCGCAATTCAAAATAGGTATTATTAAGTATTCTCTCTTCAATCACCAGATAACTTCACTTCGTAGATTGCGGAGGGGAAAACAAGAGAACCGATGCATGGGTAGTTTTTTGAGCCTGTTATATTACTTTGAGAACGGTAACGAGAATGAGAATATTACCGATAATATAACCGAGAAATAAATTCTCTGAGAATTTATGAGAATCTCAGAATTTATTTTAATTAATAGAAAATGAATTTTTTTGTTAACTTTTCGTTTGAAAATTCAATTTTTTTTTCAAAGTTTGTCTTTTTATTTAAAAGTTTACCTGCTTTAGCAGAAATTAAATCTTTTTACATTCTCATCATTTATGATTGAGAAAGTATTAGAATTGTCGGAAATTTGACATCACACTTCTTCAACGGATCTCCACATTTCGAGACCCCCTGAATCCGAAAATCAGGTTTTCACGATGGCGTCTGTCTGTCCGCCCGGCCGTCCGTAAACACGATAACTCTCAAAAAAATGAACGAATCAAATTCATCTTTGGCACACTTTTTTTAGGTCCTAAGAGAAAGTACGAGTTTATGAACCAGCCATTTTTGATAAAAATTCAAAAAGTGAGCGCATTTTGAAAATTTTTGAGACCACTTTTTTCTGAATTTGTCAATTATATGTACGGATATTTATAGTATTAAAAAGAACGAACAATTTATTCTTTTGACTTTTTCGATAAAAAGAAAATTCTCAGAGTTATAGCGTTTTCAAAATTTTTTTAATCAACCGAACATCAAAATTTGAAGCCGAAAAACGCACGATATGAAAAAAAAGTCAAGAGAAGAAAAACATTTCTTTTTGAAAGCCCTAAAAGATTATCATAAGCAATTTTTGGATTTTCTTCGAAAATCGAAAATTCAAATTTTGATTGCACAAAAAATAATGAAAAATAAATAATTCGATTTTGTGGACAAACTATGTAGGATACGAGAAATACGATCACTTCTTGATAGGACGCGTACTTTTTGTTTTATTCGTGAAAAATAACGTTGAAAAAAAATTTAATAAAAAAAATGTGTGCTATTTAAAAGAGATCCTTTTGATAAAGATTTCTTCAAGCATTCCAAATGCAAAGAATAAATATCCGAACGCGAAGCGCGATACGTAATTATGTTCGAGCGCGAAGCGCGAGGTACCCTATTATTGAGCGCGAAGCGCGAGATGCAACCGTCGCGTTAGAAATTAAGCTATTATACTATTTTCTTGAAAACTTACTTTTTGTTTAAAATTTATATTTTGGTGTTGAAAAATAAACTGAAATATGTTTTGGATGAAAGTTTCAGTTATAAAATAAATTTTTTGTTTATTACAAATTCATCTGTTTTAGTACAAAATTAATCTTTTTGGATAAAAATACAACTACTTGGAAGAGACTTTAACTATTTTGTAAAAATTTATCCTTTTTAGATTGAAAATTAAATTTTTTTTGTAGAAACTTAGTTTTATGTTACAAAAATTCAATTTTTAATATTACTGAGTGAACTGGAATCTTTTTTGGATAACAACTCAACTTTTTTTGTAATAAAAAATTCCTCTGGTTTAACATAAATTTCATATTTTTTATCAAAATGCAACTATTTGCTAGAGAATTCAACAATTATGTTCAAAAGTTATTCTTTTTGGATAAAAATTCGTCTTTTTGGATTGAAAATTCAATTTTTTTGGTAAAAAATAATTTCTTTTTAAAAAATTCATAGAATGATCGTGCAAACTCGACTAAAATATTTTACAACAGAAAATCAACTATTTTTTTGAAAATTTATTATTTTGATTTAAAACTTCATCTGTCATAGAAGAAATTTCATTTTTTGTATGAAAATGCAACTTTTTGATTAAAAATCGTTCTTTTTTGCTTGATAATTCAACTAATTACTTTTAATTATTTGGTTGAATCGCTTTGTTCAGAAATCACTTTTTTTGTTAAAGATTTATATTTTAAGTTGAAAAGTTATCTCTTTGCTTAAAAGTTTATCATAAATTAATTTTTTAACAGAAAATTGATTTTTTGCGTAAAAATGCATCAGTTTCGTGGAAAATTAATTTTTTGTTGAAAAGTCATATTTTTCGTTTGAAAATTGAATTTTTATAAAGAAAATTTGTCTTCTATTCTCCAGGTTCAATAATTTAGATAAACTTTTAATTATTTTTTGAGTAAAGAATCTTTATTTGTTGGATATTCATCTTTTTGGTTTTAAAATTCTTTTCGTTTGTTGTATTAATTTCATTCTTTTTTGATTAAAATATAAACTATGGCACTTTCTTGTTGGTAATTTGTCTTTTTAGGTTGAATATTCAACTATTATGTTAAAAATTCAATTATTTTGTTAGAGTAAAAAATCATAAATTCTTAAATTCTTTGAAATTCTAAATTCTGTCATATTCTCGGTTATATAACCTGAACTTGAATTCTCGGGAATTTAAGGACTCTACCTTAGGGTACCTTTTCACGGAGGCCTGTTTTGAATTAATTCTGGAATTAATATTTTTCATGGGATTCATTTCTAGCTACTTTGTTGGTTTATGGCAAATTTGATTGGTTGAAAACCTAGATACGAACTCGACGTGTCAAATTAATCAAACGATTAATTCAAAACAGGTCTCCGTGAAAAGGTACCAGTCCACGTCACAACGTGAAATACCTAATTATTATTATTGGGAATAGTTGTCTACCTTTTCACCACCTTGTTTAAAAACTGGGACTAGAAAAAGTAGGTACAAGTGCTACAATTTTGAAGATGTATTTTAATTTTTGAATGAAAGTGTTTTTAACAGCATCATGTCACTTTACTGAAGGCCTGTAAAAATATTTGTCATGAGAGTCGACGTGTGGCGGCGCCAGTTATGCAGTTGGCCTAGAATTCAAATAATGCAAGGCGAAAGTGTAAAAAAATGTTTGTTAAATAAAATTAATTTTCTGATAGTTCTGTGGGTAACAGAAAATAATCTGTCAAATTTTTTAAATCTTTTGATTTAAAAATAATTTGCTAAGGTCGTAAAATTCACTGCTGTTAGACGTAACTCCCAGTGCATTCCTACTAAACACAAAAAATTATTATTCATGCGCAATTAAATTAGACATATAATTATTATTTTTAAATATTCTAAAATAAAATAGTATAAATTTTATAATATTTTGTGTGTGTGTATATATGATATTTTTTTATTTATTAATTTAAATTTATTTCGGATTTTCTAATATTTCAATAAACAAATTATGTGTTTTAATGAACACAATGTGTTTCCCTATTTATTATTATTTATTAATACTATCATATGCTATTTCAAGTTCAAAAAATAAACCTTGTTAAAAATGATTTTTTAAATCGATAAAAATATGCTTTTGGAAAAGAACTCGGCGTGAACTTCTGAAAACAAATATTTCGGGATTTCTTTGTTCGACAATAACTGTTTAGAGTTTGATGCTTTTCTTTTCCTCTGTGGGTAATAGTTGCAATTCTTGTTTAATTCTAATGCTGTAGCGCTTATATTTTATTCCTTAAAAGATTCACTGCAAATCTCATTGGTACGTTTTTATTTTAAAAAGTTTATTTATGAAAAACTATTGTTTACAAAAATAACGATTTTATAATCGCTAAATAAAAAACGTACAAATAGGATTTGCAGAGAATCTTTTTAGGAATAAAATAAGCCCTAAAGCATTAGGATTGAATAATAGTTTCAACTTTTACCTACATTCAGAGACAAAAACATTAAACCGTAAAAATTATTGTTAAATAAATAATGAAAATTGTGAAATATTTATTTGAAAGGTCCACCTTGAGTTCTTTTACAGAACTAGTTATAATTAACAATAAAATATTTTCATCGATTTTATAAATCATTTTTAACAACGTTTATTTTTTAGCTTCAAATAACTTAAGTTCATGTTTAATTTAAAAACAATTATAATGAAAATTCCTTTTCCCTCTTAAATGTTAAGCTAAATTTAATAAAAATAGTTATGACGAAAAGAAAATTTTTAAATGAATTCATTAAAATTAATTAAATTTGTTGTGTAATTTTATTTCAATTTTTTTAAACTTGAAAATTCTTTAAACTACCTTTTTTTAATTCTGCAAAGTAAAAAAAATGTATTGAAACTTCCAAAAAATTTTCCTGACAATCTAGAGAATATTGTTTGTTTTTCTAAAAACCTTTCCAAATTCATAAAAAGCTTCTTTTTTATAAAATTGTCAAAAATTAAAATTTTTCTCCAAATTTTTATAATTATGTAATTAACCATATTTTAACGTATTTTTAATATATCTGTGGTTCTAAATTTCTTTAAATTTTTCGAATTTTTTATTTTTATTTTTTTAAAGGCTAAAATTTGCCTTCAAGACTTCCAGATTATTTTTTGAAATTTTTTTGGAAATACTTTGAAATCTTGCAGAACATTATCCTGAAGTTAATTGTTCACAATAAAAAAAGCATTACACTTTTTTTCTGAGAATCTAAAGGAAATTTTTTTATTATTTTGAAACCTTTCCTAATTTTAATTCAGCTTCCTGATTCAAAATATTTAATAATCTACATTAAAAATATTGAATTTTTCACAAGTTTAAAATTAACTTGGAATCGTTTGAATAGTTGAAAATATGTGTTAAGCATAATAGAATTCTTTTTCCATTTTGTAATTATAATTCATTTTTCTTTTAGAATCTCTTTTTCAAAATAAAAAAATTATTTGGAATGTAACCATAAATCTTGAGAGAATCTTATTATTCTCCTAAAACATTCAAAAATCCTTAAAAGTCTTCTCTTTTTTTCTAAATCTTTAAAAATGTACATTCTGCTTTATATTTTTCGGAATCTTTTTAATATTTTAGTTATTTTCTATTCTTTTCAAAACTACTGAAACTTCTACGAATCAAAAAAATGTCAGTCTAAAAAATGGTTTTAAAATATTTCAGATTCTTTTCCGGCATATTTTAAGATCTTCAAAACATAAAATTAACCTTTCAAAATAAAATCTGAATAATTTTGAATTTTCTTCAAATCTTATTATCCACGTGGTAGCAAAATGAAAACAATTCAAAATAGAAAAATAAAAAATTAGAAAATTTAAAACTGTAAAATAATTGATATTTTCATTGAATTATTCTTTAAAGGACATAATTTAATCATTTAAAATGAAAATTAACATTTATTGATAATTATTTTCTGTAGATTCAAATTAAATAATTATGATTAATAATTCAAAATCTAAATACCCTGATAGGCGAGACTCAATAAATGTAAAATGGATAAAATATAAATTTGTAAATTGCTTTGAAAACTTGGTTCCTATGTTGCGATTTCGTTTTTGAACTAAGACCCTTAAGTTCATGTTTAATTTGAAACAAGTATAATGACAATTCCCTTTTCGTCTCAAATCTTAAGTTAAATTTCATAAAAAGAATTATGCCCAAAAGCAATTTTTTAAATGAATTCATTAAAATTAATTAAATTTCTTTACAATGTATAATTTTAGTTCATCTTTTTAAACTTAAAAATTAAAAAATATATTAAGATGTCACTTTTTATAATCTAACGTACATAGACGTTGTTTTTGATTGTATGAAATAATGCCCATTATTCACGGTTAATATTAACAATAAAATAATATTTTTAAAAGAAAAAAACTTTAAAAACAAAACTCTTAAAATATCATTTGCCATTATTTAACAATATATCGATCCTTTGGAGCTTTGAAAATTTGAATTTTGTTAGTTTTGTTCTGCTCCCGGTTAGTTTTTTATATCGATTTACAATCAAAACAAACGCACTACACCATTTTTATTCAAAATTTCAACACTGCGGATATTTGATCTAAAAGCAGTTTTTCAGTTTTCTTTCGCTTAGAAAATGGAAAATGTCGAAAAGATTACCCAAAATACTCAAAGATTATTTTACACTGTCAATAAATTACTTTTAATGTTTTATTGAATTCAACGTTATCATTTTGCCAAGCATTTGCAACGATTATAGGCCAACTGCATAGTTGGCGCCGCCACACGGCCACCGTCAACACAAAAAACTAGTTTGAAATAGAATTTCCATCTTAGAGTACCTTTTCACGGAGTTCTTTTTTAATTAATCGTGGAATTAATATTTCTCATAAGTTTCATTTCTAGCTGCTTTGTTGGTTTATGGCAAATTTGATTGGTTGAGAACCTAGATACGAACTCGATGTGTCAAATTAATTCAACGATCTATTCAAAACAAGTCTCCGTGAAAAGCTACACTTAATAAAAATATATATTTTAATTACAAGAATTATTTTTATTACATATTTATAAATTGTGCGCCAACTTCGGCCAACCATTACGCCGTCCTAACGCAAGCGCAGTAGCTCAGGTAGGTGTTACACCTCTGACGTCAGGTAGCAAAATGTCTGCACGCCGAGGATCTAAGTCTACCATAAACCAACAAAGTAGCTATAAATGAATCTAATGAAAAATATTAATTCCACGATAAATTAAAAACAAGCCTCCGTGAAAAGGTACCCTAAAAATAACACCAGTTGCATGGGACGAAACTAACGAAACCTTATTTTTTTCTATTATTTTGAAAAAAAAAATATTTTTATCATAAGCTCATTTGAATATTATTTGTTTAGGTTTGTAAAGCTTCCTGAACCTTTGGAAACATTTTAAAGTTTTAAAAGTTGCAAATATTAAGGCGGTAATTTTTTTTAATATTTAAAAAACAAATACAATAACTGTATTTGGATTATTATTATTGAATAAAATAGCTTTAAAAAAACATAATAAATTAGAGGTGTGAGTCAATCGAACGTTTCACTGGAACATTTACTACTATGGCTTCAAACTTTTACGCTCCAAAATAAATTAAATAACTTTATGACTTGAAAATAATTCGATACATTCAAATCTCCCGCTCTTTTTGAAAAGTTCTTTAACGTTCCGCATTCGACTTCCGGTTATTTTCCGAATTTTTAAAATTTCCCCGGTTATTTTTGTTCGTAAATTTTACGTTAAATAAAAAGAATTCAAATCTGAATATTATTAAATAGAGAATTCAAAGTCGAACATTTCTAAATTTAATAGCATTTAAATTAAAAATTTAATCTCAGTTATTCCAATTTCTAAATACAAACTCTCAAACTCTCAAAATTCAACAATTCAAAATTAGAATCATTAGAAACTGAGGGCTCGAATTTTAAAATTAAAAAAAAATTGTAATCAGAATGTCAACCTATCCCCCTGAATAAACATAAATGTTGATAAAATAATTCGTTAAGTTTAAAATGTTCCAATTCAAAAATTATTTAAATTAAATAACTTTTAAAATTTTTGGCAATTCGATTCATTCAAATTTGAAAATGAAATTTCTCGCTATCTTTTGAAAAATTAAAAATGTTGACGTCTTTCTATTAGAAACTTATGCAAACTGCTAAACTATTTTACCGTAATAAATATGAATATTGTTAAATAAAACGTTCAAAATCTTTCAATATTGCAAAATTTTTCATTTTTATTTTCAATGTTCTATATTCAATTCTATATTGTTTGTTTTAAATTTTAAACATAAAAAATGGCTTTAAAGGATTTGTAATTCGAAAAATTTGAATTAAACGCATCCAGAATAAATTCAAAATAATGAACAACTGAGAAAATATTTTCTCAAGTTCAGGCCTTAAAAATGAGAAAAATTAAGTACTAGGCATTGAAAATTGAATTTTTTTTTTAGACTGTTTCAAAATATTAAATTTTTCCAATATTAAAGTACAAAATTAGAAGATGAAAAATTGTTTTGTTTAAAATTAACATATCTGAAACCGATATATCATTTATTTAATAATTCTTTTAAGTTTGAATATTTACCATTGTAGATTTCTGAAATATGATGTTGGGGTCTAAATATTCAATTTTTCCCTTTGCTAAATTTTAATCATGCAATTAAAATTGAAATCGTTGAATTTTTAAGAGCATAATTTTAGTTCACAATTTGGACATTTTTATTTTTTGTAAATTTAATTGGCTCAAGATAATTAAAATTGTGAAGAGTCTGAGGATAAAAAAGTTTTAATATCACAATTTTTGGTACCTTATTTTGTCAGTTTTAAATGCAGTTTGGATTCGTATGATTTTCAGCTTTCAGTAGTAAACTATTTTTGATTTATAATGTTTCCCATTAAAAATTACTTTTTATTTTAACGTTTTTTAAAAATAATTAATTTTTATAGGTTTGTAATTGAAAATATTCAATTTTTAACGGTGAAAATGACGGTTCATTTATTTTCGGACCCAAAAAATTGGGTTCAATATTGTATTACAATTTTGTATGCAGTAATAATTTAAAAGTTTAGAAAATTTGAAGCTTTGGCTTTGTAGAAATTAAATTTAGCTTTCAATTTAAAATTTTCATATGTTAATAGGTTGGAATTGAAAATTATTTAAATTCAAAAGTTGAACAATTTTAAATATCAGAAATAATACTATTTCAATTTCCTTGAGTTTTGAAATATCCAATTTTCAAAATTCTAATCTGAAAATATTTCATTTTTAACGTTTCGAAATTTTAATTTAAAATTACTTCATTTCGAGATTCTTCAATTCTAAAATAAAATTGTTCAATTTTGAACATTTCAAATTAGAAATGATAAAAGTTCAACTCCTTTTGAATTAAAATTTTCGATTTTCAAAATTTCGGTCTCAAATTTTGCAATGCCACACTTTCAATTACAAATTAATCAATTTTGAACACTTTAAATCATAAATAATACTATTATAATTTCTTTGAATTTTAAACGATCCAATTCACAAAATTCGAATCTGAAATTATTCCATTTTTAAGGTTTTGAAATCATCCAATTTTTTAAATTTTAATGTGAAATAATTATTTTCGATATTCTTCAATTTAATATAAAATTGTTCAATTTTGAATGCTCTTTATTGCAATGGTGAAATTTCCACCCACTTCTAATGAAGCTGACTAATTTTCTAAATTTAAGTCTGAAATAATTGTTCAATTTGGAGAGTTTCTGAATATAACTTTTCCATTTTTAATTTCAAATGATCCAAATTTGAATCTTTTTAATCAGAAATCATACTATTTCGATTTTGTTGATTTTTAAATGATCCAGTTTTCAAAATTCTCATTTGAAAATATTATATTTTTAACTTTTTTAATTTTTGAAATTTAGCATAAATTATGTTCAATTTTGAACGCTTTGAATTAGAAAAATACAATTTCAAATTCTTTCTGATGAAATTGACCGATTTTTGAAATTTTAGCCGGAAAATTTTCAATTTTGAGAGTTTCGGATTACAATTTTTCCAATTTTACACACTATTGGTTTGAAAATTGTCAATTCGAAACGCTTTTATTTTGAAAATATACAAGTTAGATTCGTTTTCATTCCATAAAAAATATTGTCCTTTTTTAAAAATATTACCTAACCTAAAACTGTTCGATTTGGAACGACTTCAAATTCAAAATCAATCAATGTATATTTCTAAATTTCAAGCACTTTCAATTAGAAATTATTAATTATGGCTTTAATTTTTTTGAACTTTTTATTTAAGAACTTGTTTAAAATGTATTTTGAAATTGTTTATGTTTTTAATATGAAAAAATAAAAATCCAGAGATGTGAAAGCTTGCCCCGCTTGCATGCACTTATTGCTAGTTTACATTAAATAACTTTATAGTTAAAAAAGTTATTCGACACAATCAAATGTGAAATTTCCCGCTTTCCAAATTATTTCGTAATTATACAAGTTAACTTTCTTTTCATTCCATTCGAATATTGTCCTTTTTTCAAAATTTTAGCTAGTATAAATTATTCGCGTTGGAATGTTTTGCAATTCAAAATCGTTTAATGCCTATTTAACAAAATTCGAAACGAATTAAATCCGAAATTATTAATTATTGACTGAAAAAATCGATACATTTAAATATGAAATTTCCCGCTCTTTTTGAAAAGTTGAAAACTTTGACCTTTGACTTGTCAAAACGCGTTCAAACCGCTAAGCTATTTTACCGTAAAAAATCTACATAAACCTATAAAAATTCTCGATCTAATATCTATTACTGATAAAAAGTGCACGAAAATTTAACAACTATCTTTTTATTAATTTATTAAAAGTAGAATCAAACCTGATAAACGATTTGGGTGGTCAGCAGGTAAAACAGGTGAAACACGCATGCGCAGACGCCCCAAGTCAGTGGTTCTCTAACCTCAAAACCGCGAAGCCGGTTTGTCGCTCCTGCCTTCACAAAAAAAAAAAAAAGGAATCCAACGAAAAAACGAGAATCACCCAAAATTACTAGTTCTCCTCAATTTTTTTCTCGAAGAAGTCTCTTATTTCCTAAAATATTCGCAGTGGTAAAGCTTCAATTATATTTTTAAGAGGGGGAGAAACACTGAGGTCTGGCCTCTGGTTAAACGCCAGTCAGTTCTCAGTGGTGACGCGCGCCGTTCACTGCGAAGTTCGTGTACGTGCTCTGTTTCAATTTTCTAACTTTTCCCCGTGAAAACTCCGTCCAAACTTTTTTACCTGTGTGTTTTTTTTTTTTGAATTAGTCGTTTTATTATCGCATTAATCGCGAGCAGTGTTGTTTTCGGTTGTTGAGTGTCGAGGATAATGTGGATTTGAGAATAAGTGCGTGTTCGAACTTGTTTCTTGGAAGGAAAGAGTAGGACAGCCGGTAGCAGTGGAGGGCGCTTTAAACTATGAAGCAGTGATTTTTCAAGGAGAAATCTTCGGAGCCTCTTACCTGAAAACCAAGGTAGGAACGGACTCCACTCACTTTAGAGTCTTTAGGCTCTTTGGAGTTTCAGAACTCTGATTCTCATTCTATTTTTCCAACCGTCGGACCTGTTGATGCAGCGTCCACGTTACTAGGGTTACGGCGTTCGTCGAACTCTAGATGAGCATTTTTAATACTTTTTATTTATTTCTCGTATTTAGTCATCTGCGAGTCAGAGAAAACGGCGTGTTTCTGTTCAAAGTTGGTGTGTTAGAATGACACAAATCATGTTTTTTTTTAGTTGTGAAGTAGATCATATGGAAATGGTGTCTTGGATTTCAAAATTTGAATTTCGATATTCATTTTTTTTCTGATTTGAGAGGGTAGGGGTTTCGGATTTTTCAAATTATAGTTCTAATCTAATGTTCTAATTGCGCATGCCGATATAACCTCACTTTTTTGCCCGATCGTGGGAACCGACTACGTCTTTTTCTGATTTATTTTGCACTTTAATAGAGAAGGTGGTTAACATTTTTCAGTATGACATTCCATCCAGGGCGGCATTTTTTGTATATTTGATTATTTACGATTAATGTTTATGAATATTTATTGAATTTGCTCTTAAATTAACTGCTCCAAAATTTTAGGTTTTGAGCTAATCTATTTTTTTTTTAATCTAAACTTTTCTATTTCTTACTGAAATTTAGGGATTAATTTTTTTAGTCAATTAAATTCAGATTAAGGCGTTAACAAATAAATTGGACTTGCATGAAGGAAAAATCAGCGAATTACTCTTTTTTTATAAATGTAACAGTTTTACCTTTTTTTAAATTGCGCTTTTGAATCCAATTATTTGATTGTTTACAACTTTCAAGAATATTGAATACCTGGTATTTGTTTTTAAAAATATTTTTTACGATGATTTGTGTGAATCATTTATTCTTTTGAAATGAAATTTGAGTCAAATTGTTCTAATTCCTTTTTCCCCCTTTAATTACAAAACTCCCCTCAAACACCAAAAATTGACAATTTTGAACAAATGTTCCCCCTTTTTTACATTGTTTTGACTTATTTTTTAAGAATCACAAACGGAAATCCATGACATTAGAATTTCAAATATTTCATACTATTTTTTATTTTAATATAATAAGGAAATTAATTGTTTTAAATAAAATTATTGCAGGTACTGATATTAAATTCAAATTGAAATGCTTCAAATTTCATAATACTATAAGTAAAAATATTGCATTTTTAAAAAAATAAATGAATTTTTAACCAAATAGTTGAATTTTCAACCTAATTGGCGAGTTTTTAACCAAAAAGATGAATTTTCTATCAAAGAAGACGAATTTCGTCCAAAAAGATTACTTTCATTAAAAAATGATGAACCTTTAAAAACAACAAAATATATATTTAAAATTTTTAGGGAAGCATTTTAATTTTTCAATAAAAAAATTTGATATTTTTCCAACAAATATTTTACTTTTAAGTTAAAAACAGTTCTAATTATCCAAAAGTTAGAAGACTTCATTCAAAAAAAGGACTTATAAAAAAAAAAGGTTTTTAAGTCAAGAAAGACCAAAAATTTCAATTAAATTATTGAATTTTCATGTCGAAAAGGTAATTTTCGGATTTTCTTAAAAATATGTTTTGAAGAAAAAAAACTAATTTTTAGGAACATACTTCTTTTTAAGCCTTCTTGTGTAAGCTTGTTCAATTTAAAAAATTTGTTTTTCAACCAAAAGTTATGCAATTGATGTGCATAAAATAATTTCTTACGTAAGATATTTTCATGTCCGTAAAACACTAAAAAACAAAACTTATAACAATTTGATCGAAAATTTATGTAGTTTATTGAAATTTCGTCTTCTTAGTAGACAGTAAATCTTTTTGGTTAAACATTCTACTATTCGGATAAACCTTTATTTATTGATTTCGTCTTTTTTGTTAATAAATGAATTTTCTCGTTCGAAAATGAGTTGGTTATAGACTTCACTCTTTGGTTTACAATAAAATTATTGTATTGTGTTTATATGTTTCTATAAAAAATCATATAGAAATTATTGAAAATAGGTCTTTTTAGTAGAAAATTAATCTTCTTGGCTCAAGACTCAACTATTTGTTTGGATTTTGTTTTTAAATCGTGTTTTTGGTAGAAAAATCATTTTCCCTATTGTAAATTTAACTGTTTAGTTGATAATGTATGTATTGTGCTAAAAATTCTTTTTCTTTTGTTGTTACAGATGAATTTTACAACTGGAAAATTAACAATTCTATTAAAAATTCAACTGTTTCGTTAAAAACTAATTTTTTGGCCTCAAATTAATTTTTTTGTTGATAATGCATATTTTTTTTATTAAAAATTCAACTGTTTTGTAGAAAACTCGTTTTGTTGGCTGGACAATTCAACATTTGGTTCAAATTTGATGAATTTTATTGATAATTCGTTTTTTTTTATGTTGGAAACACATATTTTTGTGTTGAAAATTCATCTGTTTTGTAGAAAATTCGTTTTTTTCTTATTGAAAATTAATTTTTGATAATAAAAATTTAACTATTGAATTTTTTGTTAAAAATTGGTCTACTCGTTTAAAAGTTTATTTATTTTGTTGAAAATTCGTCTCTTTTTGTAGAAAATTAATTTTTTTGGTAGAAAATTCAAATATTTGGTTCAAAGTTGGTATATTTTATTGATAATTCGCCTTTTTAGTTGAAAATTCGACTATTTCGTGGAAAATGTAACTGTTTTGTAGAAAGAACGTCTTTTTAGTTTGTAAATTTAACATTTTCAATGAAATTTTTTTTTCTCTAATGCCTAAAAAATCTTTCTTGGTTGAAAATTCAAGTCTTTTTAAAATTTCTTTTTTATTAAAAAATTCATCTTATTGTGGCTTTAATCTAATTTTTTATTAAGAATGTATCTGTTTTTTTTTTTGAAAGAATCCTTTTTGGTTGAGGATTCAACTATTTTCTTAAAAATTCGTTTTTTTTTTTATCAAATCAAGGCAAAAAAATATATTGGATTGAAAAAATTTAAAAGAAAGTTGATTCTGTAATTTTTGTATGTGTTGAAATAATTATTATAAAATAGAGAAATACTATTGATTAGGTGTCCATCCCTGGTCACGAGTGTCAATTTCAATGGTATAAATTAGGCCCATTTGCAATGTTTGCATTCTCAACAATGGAGTCGTGTCGAGCCTGGTATCGTCACGTATGCACACGTATTGTTACCACACAGTCAGCAACGTGACTCATATTGTAGTTATTGCAAATGATCCTGGAATGTCCGGTCCAATTAAATAGTTTTTGCACTTCTCTGAACCCTATCAAGATACTCGAACTTTTTATACTTTGTAATAAAAAATACAATTTTCTAATCCGTTAGTCTATAGTTTTCCACGCCAATGCGACGGTGATCAGTTTTGCAATTGCGACGTTCACACATTAGAGGCTCAGAATTAATTGGTGGGTGTTAGACACTTGTATTTTATGACCTAGTCTAGTTTGTCGAGACCTGACTGGGAAATATGTCAACTAAAGTTTCCTCAAAGATAAGCATTTCTTTCCGGTTGCTCTGCCACTAAAATTTAATAGTTAGGTTTAATTTATGAATTTTAAACATCGAATTTTTCCATTAAGGGAATTTCCATTCATTACCTCAGTAGGATTTTTGAAATTTTAGATCCCCTCCTTTATATATTCATATGTGCTTTATGTTCTGAACGTTCAAATCAACAAATTGTTTTAATGATGACTTTGTAAACGAGAAAGAGTGCTAAAATGTTTGTTCATTTATATTGACAATAGTTTATTATTGAAAACAATTGTAATTCATGTTTTAAATTACATTTGACACAATATTTATTGGAGAAATACGCTATATTCATTACTTAATGTATCAACATGATATCAGGAATTTAATCAGGTTTCTAGAGATCTTGAAGAATTTCGACTGATTTTTAAGCATTTTGAGCAATTTTAAGGATTTTTATTATGAATTCTTCTGCGGATTACCAAGAAAATTGAGGGGGTTTCAAGAGATTTTGAATTATTTCAAAAGAAGTCAGGGGATTTTGAAGGATTTTAAAAGATACCCTAATTTTTTTAAGGGATTTTAAGAGATATAAAAAGTTTTCAAAGGATTGCGAAAGGTTTAATAGATTTTAAGATATTTAAAGGGTTTAGATGATTTCACATGATTACAAAATATTTTAAGAGATTTCGATAGGTTTTTAATGCCTTCTACAAGATTAAGATTTTCAAGACATTCGGAAACTTTCCCATGGATTTTAAAGGTTAAAATAAAGTTTAAATTGATTTCAGACTTCAAAGTTTCTCGTAATATTTCAAAATCATTTGCGGAATTCCAAAGATTTTAACGAATTTTTGGAGATTCTAAAGGATCCCGCGGATTTAAAGGATTATCAGAGATTTTTATGAGATCTTCAAGATTTCAAACAATTTTAATGACTTCAAAAGATTTCACGGAATTTTTAATTGTGACGAATTTTAGGACTCATTTTATTCCTTGCAAGATTCTCGACAAATGTCTTTTGTACCTTTTTAATTAAAAAAAATTGATTTAGGAATTATAGCATTGTTAGCTTTATAAATAATATTTTTCTTAAGTAACATTTTTTAAATATAAACGTACCAAAGAGATTTTGTAAAAAAAAAAAATTTCAGCCTGAAATTTTCTTTTTTAAAGTTTGCCTCTGGTTTTGTTCTAAAATTGATTGCAATGAAAGATGGAAATGTTTTACTCGATTTTATCAATCATTTTTAATAATGCTCATTTTTGAACTTATTTTAATAGGTGCATCCTTAAAGGACCAAATTTTCCAAAGAATTCATGGGATTTTAGTGTGAATTTTTTATTAAATTAAAAAATTAAGTTTATCGAATTTAATTTAAAAATAAATTAAAATTTGTATTTTGTTTATTGTACTTTTAATATGAAAAATCTTACAATTAGTAGGGAATTTTATGTATTAAAGAACTCTCTTTTTTTTTAATTGAAACCTTATGATTAGGAAATATGAAATCAGAAACTAATTTATTATACTAACATGGTTGTAACAACACAAATTTAATAGTTGCGTTTAATTAGGTACAAGTACTCGTATAACTAATGCAGAAATAGTGCTCTGGGCTTTCTAAACTTAAACTGTAAACGCTCAATTTAGTGTTTTTAACAGAAATTATAATTTTTTTCAATATTTCTTGCTTCTTTAACTTTCACGTGTAAAGTTTCTTCGATTATTAAATATTGCAAGATGAAAAAAGGGACACGGAATTTAGGTCAGTTTGTACAATACAATTCTGAGAAATCCTTTTTTAATTCATGCCAAAATTCCCTTTAATTCTATGCCAAAGAATTAACTTTCATACAAAAGACTAAGAAGACATTTCAAAATATTTTTAGTCACAAAATGCCATTTTAGAATGAGAAATTTGACCATAAACTCCTTTTTTTCCCCAAGTTTTTCTAGCCGACATTTAAATTTTTTGAAATATTGAAATATTAAAACCGGGAGTGTGGGTAGAAGTAAAAATACTTTTAATTATTTGCGAAATCTGCAGCCCAATTTCGCGTTTAAATTATAAAATGCGCTGACTTTTAAAAATAAAATAACTTCCCATCCTTTTGGAAGACGCGGCTCCGTAAATGTTTTATAATGAAAATAACGGGCCATTTCTAGGTGTGCGTGATCGTTGGTCTATAGAGTTTGCATAATTTCTGGATAAAACTTGGAAGGCAGGAAAAGGAAAATTACTTTCTTTTTGTACATATAAAGAGACATTGCGCAAGATGGGAATACCAGAGTTTTGTTGGAAGACTTTTTATTCGTACGCATTATCCACTTCCGCGTAATGCATGTAATCGCGATTTTTCTCTGCTCTTCTTATGACACGATATCTTGCAGCGGCTTCTTCTGGTGTGAAATTATTGATAAGAACGACACTGGGTCAATTTTTTTCACAAAGAGGCAATATCAGTATGAATGGCTATATAATTACTCGATTCAAAATTAATTTATGAACTGTGCTAATTGTTTTTAAATCAGAGATTTCAAATACTCAGAAACAAATTTTTTTAACCAAAAAAACTATTTTCTTGGATGTGCATTAAAATTTGGTTGAACAAAGCACATTTTGGTTACTTCAACAAAATATTTGATTTACCCAAATTCCCTTTCTACCATATTTATGGGCGAACCAATACATTTTTTGGTGATTCAGCCAAATGGTTTTCTAAGTATAGTGAAAGAAAAGGACGTATTTTGAAAATTTTTGTCAGAAACGATAAACCGATTTTATATGAACTGTTTGCAAAATTATTGTTCGTAGGGTATCATTTAAAACGAGTTTAATGTTTTTTAAAGTTAGAAACATTATTCGAGAATGTACAGCAGATAGTCTTAAAACCGAGGGAAGAGCTTCATCATTCACAATTAGAGTGACATTAAAATAGATTGTGTGGCCTTTTTTTAAATCTTAAATGTTGTTGGTTTCCTGTGTACACTTTTAAGAGATTCAAAAAAATTATTGTATGAGAAAAATATTATTTTTATAAGTACATACTTCAGTATGACATTTTTCAGATTATTTAGAAAAGTAAACAAAGTGTAAACGTATGATTTCAGACAATGGCACGTTTCTTTTTTTACGAATACTTTTTTCTAGACATTTAAGTCCTTATGAAGAGTGGGTCACGTGACCAGATTCCTACCTAACCGACACTATTTTTATTTCCCAACTTATTTTCACACGAAGCGCCACATCGAGTTGAAAATTTGGCCTAATAAATAAGAAGCATTAAGAAAAGTGGTTCTGATCCTAAATTTTAATGATTATAAAAAAAGAAAATCGTTTGCAAAAAACAACTTTTTTCATAATTATACAAATTTAGGACCAGGCCCACCATTCTTATTGCTTCTTGTTTACTATCACAAATTTTCAACTCGATGTGGCGCTTCGCGTGAATATAAGTTAGGAAATAAAAAAATGTCGGTAAGGTAGGAATGTGGTCACGTGATCCACTCATCACATGGCATTAAGGAATTAATTGATAACTTATTTTGTGTGTTTAAAATAAAATATAAATGCTCTTGCATGAACGAAAAATATAAAGGGTGTATGAAATGTCGATCAAATGATACATGCGGTCAAGTTCAGGTTATGTTAATTATTTTTAATTCAAAATAAAAAATGAGAACGAGGTAATTAAGCGAAAAACTAATTATGTAATGTGCATTTAAAATTCTATCTATTATAGGTCATTTGAACTCAAACTTTATTTTAAATTTATAAACATTTTGTCAAATGTTTTCAAGTCAATATAATGATATAACCTGCATTTTCAGATCATACTTTTCTCGTGTACTCAGACAAAAGTCGTTATCCAATTTTAATTAAGGATAGCTAATTTCGATTATTTTGAAATGTTCCACAATTGTAATATTCCATAATTGTAATATCAAAAATATAGAACCGGCAAATATAGTCCTGAATCGCTACTGCGCATGCGCTCGGACGATTTTAACATCTGAATGTATTTCAGTTTGACATACAAATATTTTTACGCCTAACATCTCAAAAAGAAAAAAAAACATAGCAGACATTTAAAAAATATATATTTTTTTATATTCTACTATATTTTCTTAAGTCTTTTTTACCTAAAAAATATAAACGAAACTCGTGAAACTTGAAATTCCATCCATTTTTTTATTTTAATTTATTACCAAAATGAGTTGCACCACGGATTTAAAATTTAAATGAAAAATTTTAAAAACTGCTTTTTTTATTTTATGTGGCTATGGATTTTTTAAAAATATAAATTTAATTTAATTGAAAAAAATTACTTCAGAAATTATTGAATAAATTTAGTTAAATTAATTTAAATAAATATTGTTTCTTATGAATTAACAAAGTAGATTAACCTAATTAATAACCTAATTAATTAATTAATCTACAAAGTAGATTAATAAATTAAGTATTTGACCCCCCCCCAAAAAGAAAATTTATCATAAACAAAAACTAATAATTAGAGTTTTTGTTGAGAATATTATTGATATCTCAACTACAACAATAAATTCCAGTCATTAAAAACAATACATTTTATGCAAAATGTAATAGGTTTAAGCTGAAAAAAAATATTTCTACCAGAACTTTTGAATTGTGAACCAAAAAATTAATTTTAAATACTAAGATAATACAAATTTTCAACATAGCAGTTGAGTCTTCAACTGAGTAGTTAAATTTGCAGTTAAAAAATTAATTTTTAACCAAAAAAAAACAAAATATTATTTTTTATTAAAGCAGTTCAATTTTCAACCAAAGAGATGAATTTTCTACTAAAATTATGAAGCTTTTAAAAAAAATGTTAAAAGAGCAGTTTAACTTTAAACCAAAGAGTTTAAATATTCTATCTAAAATCCAGAAAAAATATAATTGTTGATATATTAAACGAGAAAAGTTTTTTATTTTCAATAAAAACTCGTTAAATTAAACCAAAAGTGATCAAATTTCTAGGTCCCGGAAGCTGGAATTACAACATTGTCATATTGAAGCGGGCACTATGCCATAATTTAGTGCTTATTTAATGCTAATTTATGCTGCAGAAAAAAATTTTTGTGCCCGGTAATTTTGATCAAAAACATGTATTAATGCTAGCTTCAGGTGACTCTGATGTTGTGAAACTCGGAAACTATTAGTGATATCAAGATCTGCTTTGCGCAGGAATTTAGTGCTAATTAAGTGCTCTGGATTTATGCCTTGAAAAAAATCCGGGCACTTTTTTTTTACCAAAAACCGGTAGTAGTGCTGGCTTCAGGTGACTGGTGTTGTGAAACTCGGAAACTATTAGTAATATCAGGATCTGCTTTGCGCCGGAATTTAGTGCTAATTAAGTGCTAATATATTCTGCAAAAACTAAATTTTGTGCCCGGTAATTTTGATCAAAAACATGTAGTAATGCTAGCTTCAGGTGACTCTGGTATGCGAAACTCGGAAAGTATTAGTGGTATAAAGATCAGCTTTGCGCAGGAATTTAGTGCTAATTAAGTGCTCTGGATTTATGCCTTGCAAAAATCCGGGCACTTTTTTTTTTATTAAAAACGTGTAGTAATGCTGACTTCAGGTGACTCTGGTATGCGAAACTCGGACACTATTAGTGTTATCAAATTCTCCTTTGCGCAGGAATTTAGTGCTAATTAAGTGCTCTGGATTTGTGCTATTCAAAAAATCCGGGCACTTTTTTTTACCAAAAACCTATAGTAGTACTGGCTTCAGGTGACTGGTGTTGTGAAACTCGGAAACTATTAGTGGTATTAAGATCTGCTTTGCGCCGGAATTTAGTGCTAATTAAGTGCTAATATATTCTGCAAAAACTAAATTTTGTGCCCGGTAATTTTGCTCAAAAACATGTAGTAATGCTAGCTTCAGGTGACTCTGGCATGCGAAACTCGGAAACTTTTAGGGGTATCAAGATCAGCTTTACGCAGGAATTTAGTGCTCATTAAGTGCTAATATATTCTGTAAAAACTAAATTTTGTGCCCGGTAATTTTGAGCAAAATCATGTAATAATGCTGGCTTCAGGTAACCCTGCTATTTGAAACACGGAAACTATTTGTGATATCAAGATCTGCTTTGCACAGGAATTTAGTGCTAATTAAATGTTCTGGATTTGTTCTATGCAAAAAATCCGGGCACTTTTTTACCAAAAACGTGTGGTAATGCTGGCTCAGGTGACTGGTGTTGTGAAACTCGGAAATTTCTGCGCAAAGCCGATCTTGATATCACTAATAGTTTCCGAGTTTCACAACACCAGATTCACCTGAAGTCAGCATTACCACACGTTTTTGGTAAAAAAAAAGTGCCCGGATTTTTTGCATAGCACAAATCTAGAGCATTTAATTAGCACTAAATTCCAGCGCAAAGCAGATCTTGATTCCACTAATAGTTTTTGA
>NC_046665.1:126374532-126388546 GCF_010883055.1 Belonocnema kinseyi
TTTTTGGTAAAAAAAAGTGCCCGGATTTTTCGCAAGGCATAAATCTAGAGCACTTCATTAGCACTAAATTCCTGCGCAAAGGAGAATTTGATACCACTAATAGTTTCCGAGTTTCGCATAGCGGAGTTGTGGCTTCAGCTGAAGCTAGCATTACTACATGTTTTTGGCCAAAATTACCGGGCACAAAATTTTTTTTCTGCAGCATAAATTAGCACTAAATAAGCACTAAATTATGGCATAGTGCCCGCTTCAATATGACAATGTTGTAATTCCAGCTTCCGGGACCTAAAATTTCTACCAAAAGTGTTAAACTGTCAAACAAATATTTAAATTTCCAACCCAAAAGATTAATTTTCAACCAAGTAGATTAATTTTCTACTAAAAAAGACGCATTTTCAACAAAAACATAATTTTTCAAACAATCAGTTAAGTTTTCAATCAAAGATTTTAATTCTGTACCAAAAAGGCGAATTTTCAACTAATTAAATACATTAACCGATTAGCTGTGAAATGGAATAGTTTTCTACAAAACAGTTGAATTTTCAACCAAGTACTTAAATGGTCACTCAAAAAATTAATTCTTAACAAAAGAAAGCTGTTAAATTTCAATCAAAGATTTGAATTTTGAAACAAAAACATTACTTTTTTAAATAAAACGAGTTGAATTTAACCAAGAAAGGTGAATTTTAAACAATTAAATTTTTCTTTACCAAAAATAAGTTTTTGGTCAGGATAAATTTTCAACTAAAAAAGATAGCTTTTTATCACAATTGTTCTATTTTGAACAAAATAATTAAATTTTTAATCAAATAATACAATTAGTCACCAAAACAAAATAAATATTTCAGCTCACTTTTAATACTTTAAAAATGTTAAACTAGAAAACTGGATATTTTCATTAGAAAAGAACAACTGATAAATAGCTGTTTAAAAGGAATATTTATATCGTAAGAAATGGGTGAGAGCGATTAGAGACCACGTATCCCCCATGTTAGACAGTATAGAAAAATTTTTGCCCCCCCCCCCCCAACCCCTAATTAATAATTTAGGATTAAGGTTTAAAAATTTTGAGTGAAATAAAAATAGGCTTTTAAAATTGAGCTTTCGCTCAGAGTAATTTTATCATTGTTGTCCAGAGGATGGAACGTGATATACTGATATAGGGATGGACTCACAATTAGCTTAGCACTAGGCAAATAACAAATATGGCGCGCCGTGTACAGCTGATAAGAGAATGTGGAATTCAATCTTTTGTTAAACATTAGCACTTTCAAGTTTCAACTCGTGAGTAGATCCTTTTTTTTTTTGCCGACGAGTCTCAATTCTCAAGGTATGCGATAATAAATTACGACCAGGCTAAAATATATAGTACTGTCGACCCTGAGCCGAAAGATGCTTGTTATTATCAGCGCTTTGTCGTTGCAGTCTTACTACTCGTCCATGTTTTTTATTCCTCTTCTTTTGAAAGGTGTCGTTTATCGGTACTTGTGAAATCAAACTGAGCGCTATTGAGACCTTTTGTTTCACTCAAAAATGCATACTGTGCTGTTTGATCACCACTGAGAATTTTTTAATTACTTTTTGAACCCATAGTTTGAATCTTAATTAAGAATTTTAACTGCCGATTTTTGAGGCGAAGATTGTCCTACAAAATTACCAAAAGGGTAAACTGCATTCTTTATAAAATTATATTTCATTTTATAATTTAGTCTCTATTTCATATAGGATTTATATCTAAATAAAAATATTATGCTTTGAAGTGTATTAAAGCTTTCAATATTTTAAGATTTTTATTAAAAAACGTTACAGTGAAAATGTTCAGATGTAAACATTTTTATAAGTGAAATATTCCAAATTGAAAACTTTTTAACAATTTCAAATGATCATGAAATGAATACTTGAAGTTTCAAAATGGGAAGGAATTTATTTTTAAATAAACATTATAGAATAACACATAATAAATATACATTTAAAGAACAATTTCTAATTCGAGTTTGCTACTGGTCGCGGAATAATAAATACTCTTTTCAAAAAGATTCCTCTTTTTTTGAAAATTCTACAACTTGATTGAATATTTAATTATTTGGTTGAAAATTTCTTTATTTATTTTTTATTTGAAATTTATTTTTTAACCCGAAAATTAAAATATTTCATTTTTGGTTGAAAATATATTGTTTTTAGGTGATTTTTTTGGTATACTTGTGTTCTAAATTCATCTATTTAGATAATTTTTTTTATTTAAAATATAACTATTCCATTCTTTGTGAAAAATTGCTTTTTTAAATTGAAATTTGGTCTTTTCTAGTTGGCAATTTAAAATTTTTGTTAAAAATTCATTCTTTTTCGTTGAAAGTTCGTCTTCTTGTACTAAAAATTCATTAATTTCTTCTGGTTAAGAATTCAAGTGTTTTTTGTGTGCAAAATCTACTTTCTTAATTGAATTAAACTGTTTTTTTTTTCAAATTAAAATCTTTTCGGGTACAAGTATTAACCTATTACATTTTTTGTTAATTTCATCTTTATTAGTTAAAAATTCAACTGCCTGGTTGAAATTTGATCTAATTTGTTAAAAGTTTATTTTGTTTTGGTTAAATATATAAATCTAACTATTTTGTAGAAAATTAACTTTTTTGTTGAAAAATTATACTGTTGGGTTTAAAATTCAACTGTTTTGTAGATAGTTCGCCTTTTTGTCTTCAAAATTCAACAACTTTATCGAAAATAAACGTGTTTTTTAAAATATATGAACATTCATATTTTTTGGTAGAACATTAATTTAACTATTCTCTAGAAATTAATCTTTTTTACTGAACATCCAACCGCTTGTTTGAATTACTCTTCTTAGAAAATTCATCTTTTTGGTTCAGAATTTCAATTTTTTGTTAAAAATGGTCCTTTGTGGTTAAAAATACATTTTTTCTGACAAAAATTTCAGACAAAATTTGGCAGATCCATTTTTGGTTAAAGCAATATATTTCATAATTGAAAAGTCCACTATTTAGTTAAAAAATGATTTTTTTTGTTTGATGACTTAACTATTTTAAAAAACTCCTTTTTTCATTTAATTCAACCGGCTGAAAATTCTCCTTTGGATATAAAATTATTTGTTCTTAAAAAAAGTCTTTCTTGGTTGAAAATAAACTTTTTTGTTGAAAATTGAATTAAAGAATTGAATGGTTCCATCACAAAACTAGATAAGCAACATTTTAATCGGAAATTGGTTTATTGCATGAAAAATTCTTCAAAAATTAAATACGCATTGTGGTAAAAGGATTTTTTCAAAATATCATTTTTTTAATACAATAATTTTTTTAAATTGTATTTAAAACATTAGTTTCAATTTTAATGTATTAACCATTTTTTCATCTTATAACATTAAGATGTTATGAAATAATTATCATTTAATGACAGAAAAAATATTTTTTTCCGATTTCTAGCAAAAAATGTTTGGCATACTGTGATATCGCGATCTTGAAGTTTGGTATTCTGGGAACAGAATCATTTTTTTTATCAAACCTTATTTATTATTCAGAAGTAGTATTGGTCGAGATTAGTCGAAATCCAAAATTTTTGAATTTTCCGCTCACCAGTTTTTTTTTATTCGTCTTTAAATTTTAAGTCAAGGTTTAATTTTGAAAAGTTGTTTACTTAGCATTTGGACATTTTTTTCAAGCTGTTGGGTTGATATTTTCATAGATTAAAAGTTAGAAAAATATTCTCTGAAGTTTAGTTGGCGAAAACAATTTTTTTTTAAAAGTTGCTAAGAAGAAAATTATAATGGTTCAACATGACTAACATTTTTCTCGTAAACGGCTGAACGGATATTAACAACTGTGACGTCAAAATTTTCATTGATGAATTTCCATTATAGAAATATGCTTTTTAATTTACAAAAATAATTTTTTCTACTCATAAAAAATGGTTCATTTCACGTTGTTCTACATTACCGTTAGGGAAAAACGCTGAAAAAAATACGATGTAGTTCTTATCATATACATTGATATTTGATTGTTATTATCTTTCACTGAAAAATTCTTTTTGAGGCCTAAGCTTGCAAAAATCTTTTATCAATGTCTCTGATCAGGATTAAATCGTATTTCTTCCAGAATTTCTCTCCAAAAGTATTGTAAAACAACGTGAGATGACAAAATTTTTATGACTGGAAAAAATTGTTATTAACAAAATTCTTTTTTTTTTTAATTCCAAAGTATATCCATAATAGACATTCATTAATAAAAATGTTGACGTCACAGTTGTTAATATCCGTTTATGAGCAAAATGTTAGTCATGTTACATTATTCTAAGATTATAATTTTCTGGTTATTAACTTTTACAACAAAATTTCTTTCACCACTTTAAGTCCAGAAAGTATCTTTTAACACGAAAGCTATAAAAATATCAACTCAACAGATTAAAAAAGAATTTCCAAATGCTAAGTAGCCAACTTAGAACAATTCAACCGCGACTAAAAATTCAAGTTGGAATAAAAAAAAATGGTAACAGTAAATTCAAAAATTTTGGATTTCGGTTAATCTCGACCAATGGTCGCTTTTTTTTGGCTCCGCACACTTTTTTGTGTGGCCTTGTTATTTTAAAACTATTGATTTCCTTATTGCTTCCCTTTTTTTTTTGAAAAATTGTCCTATTTCCTTTGTTAAAAGAGAAATTTTTGTTTACTTTACTCAAAAATTGTTAACTGTAGTTTATGAACGAGCCCTTATTGCCATCGTTCTATTGAAATCTTCTTTAAAGCCTCGAGTGTAAAATTATCATAATGAGGTAATGGATTTTCCGTGAAACCAAAGCAGGGACCGTGGATAAAATTTATTATTTCAGTCTCGTGCGTTGCACTGGAAGAAGGACCCCTTTATGCTTCTTTCATATCTAATGTAGTGTGTCGATTGATGGTCGAGAGGGTTACAAATCATATTTTAGTTCTTATACCTTAGAAAACAAATTTTTTGTGTTTCTGAGTTCTGTTGATTCGACCAAACTGGTTATCATAAATTTATTATGAAATTCGTTTGTGTTATTTTTTACTGTCAAAATTTGATGAAAAATGCTTCTTTTTTACTCATTCTACTCATTGTATTTAGTTCCTAAAGTTTTGAAATTTATTTAAATTTTAAGAGTGGAAGTTTCAGGGTTTAATTTTGTTCATGATAAGAATTGGCAAATATCAATATTTAATATTTCCTATTATTAAAAAATATTACATGTTACTTATTTTCGTTGCCTATAATTATCATATTTACCATGTCCGAAGGCAATGATATATTGCTCTCAAAATTTGGAATTGAGAAAATGAGACAATGAATTGTGTTTGTATATTTATTTTGAGTAATAATTTTGAAAAAAATTATCCGAAAGAAAGTAAATATGCAAAATTATTTTCATTTTTTTTGTGCTCACTGTGTCCACACGAATTGAGATATCGTGTTTAAAATTTCACAGGTTAAATAAAAAGCTCTAAAGAACGTTGTATACATCAATATGTTTATAATTACAAAGAAAGTTTATTTATAAATTGGTAAAATAGGATATTAACATTCGAGTTGTAGCATTTTTTTATTTAATGCATTTAGATCATTTTTTATTTGATGTATTTCAAATTTTTTGATTCGCGTATATTGAGCACTGAAACAAATTTGGAACTAAATCATCTAAACATTTAAAAAAATTAATATAAACAATAAAATTTGCACATTCGTTGCAAATCAACAAATAAGTATCTGCACTATCTGCACATACGTAACCTGTCATTATTTTTGGAGCATTTTTAGCGATTTCCAGCGGAGAAAAAAAGAAACTTTGAACTTCGATAAAGTCGACATCACATAACTAAGTTCGTTCGTGAAATTTTTGTGTAGAAGGCTTTTCTCATTTTGTTGGTCCTCACTACGTCCACACGGATTAAGCTATCGTTTTCAGGATTTATAAATTTATATAGAAGTCCAAAGTCTGTGTCGGTGTTGAATATACGCAAGTCAAAACATCTGAAATGCATAAAAATCTGCAAAGTACTACAGCTCGAATGGTAATATCTTATTTTCTCAATTGATAAATACATTTTCTTTAAAATTACAAACATATCGATGTATAGAAACGTTCTTTAGTGCTCTTTATTCAATCTGTCAAATTTTTAACACGATATCTCAATCTGTGTGGACACAGTGAACACCAAAAAAAAATGTTCATAAGCAGGGACTGGTTTGGTCACGTGGTCCCCGGAGAGCATGCCCTTAAAATGTATGCTTCAGGTTAATGTAGAAGAAACCTCCCTACAGTGGATAATGCAACCTTCAGTGGATAATAATTAGTTAAAAATTGTAATATATAAAATAATTATTATAATTTATTGTATAGTTAAGACACTACGTTTTCATAAATTAATAGTAAAATATATTTCATTGTGAAACTTAAAAATTGAAAACTCTTTAATAATTGCAAATCTTTACAATTCAAAGTTCTACAATTTTGAAGAGTTACAGTTGAAAATTCTTGAAACTTGAAAATACAGAATTGAAGATTATTCAATTTTCAAGGTTTATATTTTAAAGGTATGTAATTTTAAACGTTTGTTTTAATATTTCAAATTTCTAAATTTACGATTCAAATCTCTTTACTTTAGAATATGCAGAAATAAAAATTCTTAAATCTAGATAATTTTGAAATTTTTGAAGATAAAAAAATCACGAGTTTTCAATTTCAAATCTTCCAAATTTCAAGTGTAAAATATTTAAAATTAGGGAATTTTTTACTTAAAATTTGCATAATTCTTAATTCTAAATTTAAGAAATTGAAAACTTTCATTGTAATCATTTTCAATTCCGACTTCTACAATTTTAAAGAGTTACTATTGAAAATTCTTGAATCTTGAAAATATATAAAATTGCAAATTATTTTATCTTCAAGATTTATATTATAAAGTTATGTAATTTTCAACTTTTTTCTTAATTGTTCGATTTTTAAAATTTAAATATAGAGTTTAGAGTTCGGTAGTTTTTTTAGTTAGGAGGAGACAATAAATGTGAATATTAATTTAAACAGTAAGGCTCTTAGTAACTAATTTAAAAAAATTGATATTTAATATGATCCATATAGAATACTTGAAAAATATTTCTAATATCGGTTTTATTCCAGAAAAATATATTTGAAAAAAAAAGAAAGAGATGGTTTAAAAACTGGTTCTCTGTATTGTTTATGTATTATTTGTTTATAAATAAAACGCGAATCCAAATAAAAATTTTCAGGAAACGTCCGTGACTTTTTATTAATTTTCTAAGAGAAGATATTAATGAATAATGATAATTTCTTTAAACCATTATGGTTGCCAGATTTAATTAATTTTTACCTCGCTCTATGTAAGAAGTATAGATAACAAGTTGAATATTTCAGAAAAGCAGCAATTTTCTGACATTAATATTATTAACAATAATCATAAATTGTTTAAGTATTATATTTATTTACTTGAATTAATGATTACCTCACGCTAAGTGAACAGTTGACAAAAAGTGAAAAATTTCAGAAAATGGTGAAATTATTTAGCACTACTATAAGAGAAAATATTTACCCAGGTGGAAAAATTATATATAGCCTATATATAATGTTTAGTATTATATATAATATTTATTTGTTTTATACATTGTTTGCATAAAACAAATGAATATTATGTCTGATAGTTAACACTATATAAACACAATATAATTTTTTCGCCTGGTTATAAACAATAATAATTTGTTTGAACAATTATTTTTGTTATATTTAAATAATTATTCCCTTATAAAACTGAAAAGTGGAAAAGTTTAGAAAAAATGTAACTTTACAGCTTCAATCTAAGAGAATGTTATCATACGTAATAATGAATTGTTTAAACTATTATTTCTCTTAAAGTCAATTGATTATGGCCTCACTCTAATTGAAAAGTTAAAAATTTCGGAAAAAATCGTGACTTTCTATAACTTCACTCTAAGAGAAACTTGCTAAAAGCAATAATAAATTGTTTACACAATTTATTCAAACATCTAACTATTATTAGAAAGTAGTATTTCATGTATGAGAAGCAATTTACATTTTAAAAAACAGGTAAAAGTCATAATTAGCGCCAAAAATTAGAAAAACTTAATTTTTTAATTTTAGGATTCTATTGGAACCCTATATAATAGGACCTATTTGGGTGATATTGAAAAAGTATTGATTCATTTGTATTTTATAGCTAATTCTGAAGAGTAATTTTGAGTTTCGACTAGATTCATCTAAAATTGAAGATTCTGAATAAAATTTGCAAAAACGTTTTAAACTTTGAATTTAAATTTCGATGTATTTTTTGACCACCCTGATGTGCAGTCATGGGTCACATGTTTTAGCACGCATTCTTCGATTAATTGTAACTATGATGAAAACGTTCCCTCTTGTCGAGACATATGGTCGAAACATTGAAAAAATTGCAGAACTGCTTGGAGCGCACCTGCCGCATCGGATAGAAAAACTCAAGATTCTCGAATACTACAATTTCAGAAGAAGAAACCGACTTGCAAAAATTCTTGTTCTCTTCCTCGTGCAAACCCCATACTCAAATAAAATCCCATGTGTAAAAGGCGATTATTTTCCTAATCCAGGCCTTTATAGAACCACATTTATCTCCTTTAAGGTCGCCTCTGTAATTGAAAATATCGTCGCAGGCAAAAAAATCGTGTTTGTTCAGCCACGTTAAAAAGACCCCATAAAGTCTTGAGCAAATATTTTTCCTTCTAAGTTATACCATGTTTTGTAGACAGAAAAATTTATCTCTGACGTATCAAATCTACTTAGAATAAATCCGTCTTTTTTCGCATTCATCGAAGTAGAAGAGATATTTCTAGTGGCTAAAAGTTAATAGGGAATTCATCAAAGATACATTTTTATTGATTTCTTCGTAAATAAAAAAAAATTGTTTGAGTTATTACAAAAGTTATCTTTAATCGATCTCTCTAAATTTGAATTAGTAGAAATTTTACTTATTCTTTCAGTACACTTCATTTTAATTGATGAATCAGTTGTTTTCAGAAGTTTACTAATTTTAACAGTAAAAAAACCCGAAACTGAAGTTAATCAGTTATACGGTATCTGTAGTGAATCAATTATAGACTTAGAATAAATTGAGAGAGGAAAAATTTCTAATTAGGATTTTACCTATCCTCCAATATTATTTGTAATAATGAGGTTTAACCAAAAGTTTAATTATAAATTTTTCCTCATAATATATAAACTTAGTGCGGTGTAAATGTTATCAAGTACTAAGAGTAATTTACAAATTAATTTTACCCGTTAATTGTTATACACGTTTCATTTGAAAATATTTTATTCTTTCCATTACATTTTAATTTTTCACATGTATTCGTGTCTCCGTTTGAGAGTAAAGACAATACTTATTACATCTGTATTTTCTAATTAACAGTTTATTTTCATTGAATTCCGCAAACTAACTTATATTTCTTAAACAAAATTTTAATAAACACAATTTATATACATTCTTGTCCATCTTATGATAATTATTTACTTTAATTACTAGAAATCTTTTTAATGTCCATTTTGAATTTCACACAATCGCAGTAATACAAGACACCCAAATTAGGTATTTTCGCTTCAACAACAGCTAACTTCACTTCGTTAAAAGCTGAGGGGAAAACAATGAATCAAATGCACGGAACAAAACTTTATTTCTGTAATATCGTTGTAATTTATAATAATTATAAAAATTTTATTATTTAATTAAATAGAAATTGAAAATATGAACTATTTTTAAAATATACTTACATAGAAAAAATTATCTTTTAGAAAGATATTAGCAAAATAGGGCAAAATTGAACTAAATCCCATGCATTTGGTCCCTTGTTTTACCCTCACCTATCTACGAAGTGAAGCTAGCCTCTTGATTTGAAGTGAAAATACCCAATTGGCAGCAGACGACGGAAACTGGAGAATAGAAAAATGACAAATTTTGAGAAATTCAGCCTCAAAGAATTGTGCGAGGAATTGCTATCATTAGGCATCGTCGATGATGAAGTCATCGAAAAATTGACTCACAGAGTCCAAAAGTCATAAAAGTTTATTGACATCTAGCTGTATGCTTACCTGAATGTTGTAGCGTGAGCCATCGATGCACTTTTTAAAGGTCCTCAAATGAAGGTTATGTTCATTGCCCAGATATATGTCCAACCAAAATTATAAAAAACTCTAAGCATTTTAAGAATTTAAAAATATTTTTTTTGCAATTTTCAGAAATGTTTGTCAACGTTTCTTATACATGGGTGGAAGACTTGCAACATATGTACTTTTATATAATTTTCAAAAATATTTGACAGATTAGGAAATTTTATTAAAAGTTTTCACTGTATGCCAAATATATTTAGAAACTGAGTTAAATTTTTCAATTAGACCAAAATGTAAAAAGTTACATTTTTTTTTTTAAATTTGGAACGACATTTTTTTACGCCTTTTCGATATTTTTTTCAAAGTTTTTGGTCTACGACAAAAAGACGTGCAAATTTTCCCAACTAGATATAAAATATATTTTCTTGAATTTTTTTAATCAGATTAAAATTCAAAAAGTCAAATAATTTTCAAAAACATGGGATTTTTTATTTTCAGAGTTCCGTGAGTTTAAAGCGTTATTTTTATTGTATTTGAACGAGGTTTACAAATTATCTTGATGAAATTTTTCAAGTAATTTGAAATTTTAAACAATTTCACATTCAAAATAGCGCCCAAATATATTTAAAACGTAACCTTTTCAAATTAACTGATTTCTTTAATACAATTATAACTGATCAATCAATTTTATTAGTGCAGGTACAAATAACTGATTCAATTAGTAATTTTCGTTTTACAAATACAATCAATACCATTTGACTAATTGTCAGTGACGCAATTCTAGCTACAGAAATTAATAGAATTTAACTGACAATCAGTTATATTTTACTAATTCAAATTTAGAGAGATTAAAAAATTGTTATTCATAGATTAATTAAGATTAAGTTTCTGGTGGAAGGGATTTTAGTTATTGAGTCCTTGGATATGATACTTACAAATATTCATGATTCTTTATTAGATTGACTTATAAAAAAACCTTCCATTAATTTCTAAAATCATCGTAAAGATTAACATTGGTTAAACCCTAAAAAATTTTAACCCTACCTGTTGCTGCTTTCAATTTAAAAACTTGAAAATTAGAAAGCACTTTGTATTTTATATTTCAAATATAATAATAATTTTAAAACGTTTGTAAATTATTCCTAATTAATTCGTACTTAAAATTAACTTTCTTAATTAAAACTAAAATTAACTTATCCATGGAAGTGCAAACAAAACATTATCAATCCTAAAAATTAAATTATTAAACGTACAAACATTCATTTTAGAAAATGTTCAAGTTGGAAACGTGAAAAAATGAATTATTCAAGTTTTAATAACGAAATTTTTGAAAAATTAATAATGATAAAATTGAACACGTAGATGAGTAAGTATTTTTAAATCAAACCTTTAAATTTGTACCATTCCAAAACTAAATGTTAACAAATGTCCATTTAACAATTTGGTTAAAAAAATTAATATTGTATAGTTTAAAATTCAACTATTTTTCTTAAACTAGACGTATTTTGTTTAAAAAATCATCGTTTTTAGATAAAAATTAAACTATTTGTTTGAAAATTCAACTGTCCAGTTGATAATTTACTTTCTTTTGGTAGACAATAAGTCTTCTTGGTGGAAAAATTATCTTTGTGGTTTAAAATTGAACTATTTTGTTAAAAATTCCTTTGTTTTTGTTATTAAAAATTAATTCAAATCTTAAAATGTATCTATTTCATTGCTTGTTGAAGATTTATTCTTCATAAGGTGAAAATTCAATTTTTTTATTCAAAATTAATTTGGTTAAAAATTCAACTATTTTATTATGAACTCTTCTTTTTTGGTTGAATTCAACTGTTTTTAAATTTAAATTAAACTCTTTCTTGTCTGGAATGAACTGATTTTGATGATGCTTTGATGATAGTTTTAATTGAAAAATGACCTTTTCTATTAGAAAATTGTACTATTTTGTTTAAAATTTCGTATTTCTTGGTTAAACATAATCAATTTTGATTTAAAATGAAAATATTTTAGGATTGAAATATCAAGTTCAAAATTCATATTTTGATTAAAAATGCAACTACTTGGTTTACAGTTGAACTACTTTGTAAAAAAGTCGTTTTTTGTTTGTTTGAAAATTCATTCATTTGATAGAAAATTAAACTTTTTGGTTGAGAATTAACTTTTGGTTCAAAATTCATATTTTGGGATTAAAAATTCAATTTTTTATTAAAACTTTTTTTTTTATTTGAAAATTAATCTATCTAGTTGAAAATTCAACTATTTTGGTTGAAAATTCACCGTTTTTGGTAGAAAATTAATCTTCTTGGTGGAAAATTTATCTTTTTGTTTGAAAAATCACCTGCTTTGTTTAAAATTCATGTATTGTGTTTAAAACGTGTCTTTTGATTGAAAATTAATATTTTTGGTTGAAAATTCATCTTTGTAGAGTTAAAATTTATCTATTTGGTTAAAAATTCAATAACTTGGTTGAAAATTTGTTTTAATAAAATATTTTTTTTTTTTAAAGTAGCACTTTTTGTCTGAAGTTCAACTGTTTTGTTGCAGATTTGTGTTTTTGGATATAAAATTAACCTTTTTTTGTAGAAAAATTACATTCCTTGGTTGAAACATAAAAATTTTTGTTTAAAATTCAACTTTTCGGATTGAAAATTTTACTTTTTTAAAAAAAATTCGTCTTTTTAACTTAAAGAATCAACTATTTGTTTGGTAATTCATCTTTGTTGGTTTAGTATTTAATTATTGTGTCGAAAGTTGAACTAATTTGTTAAAAATAATAGTAAAAGTTAGGAATACCCAAAAGTCGGAAAGGGGAATAAATCAGAAATGCAAAATTCTGAATGGTATTTATTCGGAAACCAAAGAAGCGGAATGGGTAAAAATTCGGAAACGTAAAAATTAGGAGGGTGAACAATTGCCAATAAGTAAATATACGGAGATGAAAAATTCGGAAAGTAGACAAATTCGGTATAATTTACAATTATAAATATTTTTTTGCTACCATAAATAAAAAATTATACACCTGTTAATAAGTACATTTATTAACAATTCCGAATTTTTCCTCTCCGTATATTTACTTATTCCTAATTATTCACCCTCCGAATTTTTACCCATTCTGCTTCTTTGGTTTCCGAATAAATACCATTAAGAATTTTGGATTTCTGATTTATTCCTCTTTCCCACTTTTGGGTATTCCTAACTTTTACCATTATGTTTTATAACCTATTCTGAAATTTTACCTTTCTTAATTTTTGTCCGTTCCGAAAAATGAACGGGTCCCATAAATTTAAAGCGATTCATATTGAATTCAGTGTTGGTGACTAGATTAATTTTCTTTTGACGGATTTCTTCTTCTTCTTACATCTTCTTGAAAAATCATCCTATTTCCCCTGTTTTGAGAGCTAGCATTTTAGGCTGTGAAGTTTGTAATTTCTTGAAGATTACGTTTAATTTCAAGTGTTTTTCTGTGCATTTGTTGACCTAGAAAAAGCTTTTGACAAGGTAGATAGAAGTAAACTTTGGGAAATTTTGAAAGAGTATGAAGTCAATGGATGGATCCTACAAGCTATAAAAAAATAGACACAGGTAGCAAAGCGAGTGTAAGAGTGAATGGGAAACTGAGTGACTGTTTCGATATTATTCAAGGAGTTAGACAAGGATGCGTTATGTCTTCATGGTTATTTATATTATTTATGGACAAGTGTTCAAGAATGGCTCTCTTCGACGAAGAGGGTGTGGATCTACAAAGAATGTTGAATAAACTAAATGCAAGCATGAAGAGCAGGGGCCTCAAAATTAACGCAAATAAAACAAAAACTATGGTGTTCGAAGGAAATAGTGAGAAAACGCTATGCAATATTTTATTAAATGATGAGAGAATTGAACA
>NC_046665.1:126388646-126391437 GCF_010883055.1 Belonocnema kinseyi
AACCTTACATAACGGCTTCGTGAGGTTCTTCGCTTGGGGTGATTGCTAGAGAGATTGATCAGCAACCTGGGTCGGAGCAGTGTTGCGGAACGAACGTGTTTTACTTAAATATCACGAGAATTCTGGATCAATCTGAAAAATCTCTATCCCTTCCACACACTACTCCTTTTTCCTGCCGAGTGAGTCACGCCTACCCCGAAAGGGAAATGGCTTAATTGTGCAATAATAATAATAATAATAATAATAATAATAATAATAATAAAGTATAATATTCGTCTGGGAAAATGAAAGATAGGATGTAGATAAAAGATGTTAGACTACTATTTAGAAGTAGAGACTAGACAGGTGGTTGGTCCTTAACTAAAGAGCCGATGTGCATTATAAAAGGGAGTGAAGTATGCGGGCGCAAGACAATCACGAGTATTTGAACGGACGGGGTATAACATTACGCGAAATCCAGAACAAAAGAACTCGAATAAAAACTAACGGCTTCGAGGAAAACAGGCATTGCCCTAACTTACTCAGGAATCTTATTTTGAAATCACGATCTTTCAGCTTGTTTGAAATTTTATCTTTATATACTAGCTCATTTGCCATTCATTTTGCGGGAATTTATAGTGGAACCTTCCCTCAATTTCACGCGGTTCAACTTTCTTATAATTAAATTCTAAATTGCAAATGGTGCCAACTAGATAATCGCTGGTGCGAAACACTCGTAAAGAGACAAGAGGTAATCTGAAAAATTAGCGCTGAATTTTTATACTTTTTGATAAGTTCATTTACGAGGCGATTTCAACACTTTTTTCAGTAAATTCTTCTCGTGCCAATTTCGAATACTTTTCACGCTTCAGATCATTTAATATCGGAATAAATAGGTTTACTGCATCGTTATAATTCAAAAGAACCTTTTGTAGTGCATTGCCGCCCATGATCACAATTACCATACCATGCTTTGTCCGCTTCGAACTCGATCGAGAAGCGAGGAGTGCGCAGTTATCAACTGCGCACTTCTTTCGGCCACGATAACTTATATTGATGTTGCATTTAGGAATTTTAGAATACTAGTTGAAATTTTCTGATACCGTTTCTGAATGTTAATAAGAATGAGTAAATTTACTATAAAAGTTAATGGATTTCGTTTACAGTAACCTAAAAAAGGAATTTATTTGAAAATCGGCAATTTTTCATATTGATTTTATTATCAACAAAAGAGTTAAATTTCTAACAAAATAGTTCATTTTCAACCTAATTTTGACTTTGTTACCAAAACATTTGTATTTTGTATTTTCTACAAACAAAAAAAAACGAATTTGAAACAAAATAGTTAAATTTTCAACAACAAAAAAATGAATTTTTAACTAAAATTATGAATCTTCAACCAAATAACTGAATTTTTTTTACAAAGAAGTTCAACTTTTAATCGAATAGTTCAATTCTCAACTAGAAAAGACAAATTTTCAAGAAAATAGCTGAACCCCCAACAGACAGTTAAAAAAAATCAGACCAAAAACAACACTTAAACAAAAAAGTTCATTATTTTTCAACGAACTATAGTTGAAATTTTTACCAAAATAGTTTAATTTTGAGCAAAATACATAAATTTGCAGCCAAAATAGATGAATTTTCAACGAATAATATAAAAGTTGATATTATTTCAACAAAAAATATGTTAATTTTAAATCAAACACCTGTGCATTATACCAAATCAGATTCTCTCCCAAAATAGTTAGAATTTCAGCATCAACAAAATTACATTTTTTATCAAAAGAAATCAATTTTGATATGAAAAGGCCGAATTTTTAATAAAAAAAGAAATTCACTGCATTGTTGAATTTTTTACAAAAGAGTTGCACTTTCGAACCCAAAATATGGATTTTCAACAAAAAAAGTTACTTTGAAACCAAATAGTTGAACTTCCACCAGAATAGGGCATTTATAAAAAAAATACGTTAATTCTCAAAGAAAATAGATGAATTCTCTACGAAAAATATGATAGTTGATATTATTTTTACCATAAAAAGTTTTTATTGTAAATCAAAAACAGTTGCATTCAACCAGAAAAAAAAATCATCAAAATAGGTTAATTCTCAACCAAATCAGATTAATTTAAAAAAATTGTTGTTCACTAAATTTTTTTAGTTTTCAAATCAAAAAGACGATTTTTCTACGAAACAGTTGCATTTTCAAACTAAAAATAAGAATTTCAACAAAAAAGTTACTTCTACTATTTAATTGGTTGAAAATTTAATTATTTTCTTGACACTTCAACTGTTTTGGTAAAAAGTATTTTTTTTGTTAAAAATTAATTCTTCTAATTTAAAAACTCTACAATTATATTTTGGTTTCAGACTTGATCTCTTTTGGCTAAAAAATCTTATTTTTTGGTTAAAAGTTCATTTTTCTTGGTAGATAATTAAAATGTCTTCTTAAAGACTCGTCTTTTTGGCTGGAAAATTAATGTACTTGAAGTTACGAACGTTCATTTGAACGAAATTAAAAAAAATTATTTTTCAATTTTTTTTTTTCCTAAATCAATTAGGACGGCAAAAAAAAAATATTCTGTCGGAAAGAATTGTCCAATAAAATTTTTTTTAAGGGGTTACCTACCCTTACACATCACCCATTATTTAGACCTGCCTAATGCAAGTTTAATTGTCGATATTTGAAAATATAAAGACGTCCAAAATTATCTTTTTTTAATTCAATAATTATAGAGTGGTTGAGAAAGTTCGGCAAGACCCCTAAAAACCACCCTTAACATATCTGCACCTAAAATGTTAAAAATGACAAT
>NC_046665.1:126391537-126393679 GCF_010883055.1 Belonocnema kinseyi
CTAATTATAGAGGGAGTGAGAACGTTCGGCAAGACCCCTAAAAACCACCCTTAATATAACCACACCTAAAATGTTAAAAATGACCATTTTGATTGTCGATATGGTTTTTAGGGGTCTTACCGAACTTTCTCACTTAAAAAGATAATTTTTCACGTTTTTATATTTTCAAATATCGATAATCAAAATGGCAATTTTTAACATTTTAGGTGTGGTTATATTAAGGGTGGTTTTTAGGGGTCTTGCCGAACGTTCTCACTCCCTCTATAATTAGTGAGATAAAAAAAGACAATTTTTGACGTTTTTATATTTTCAAATATCGACAATCAAAATGGTCATTTTTACATTTTAGGTGTGGTTATTTTAAGGGGGGTTTTTAGGGGTCTTGCCGAACTTTCTCACTCCCTCTATAATTATTGAGGTAAAAAAAGAAAATTTTTGACGTTTTAATATTTTCAAACATCGACAATCAAAATTGTGTTTGGCAGGTTTGAATAATGGGTGATTTGTAGGGTATTCAACCCCTCAAAAAATAAAAATTTCGAAAACTTCTTCCGATGGAATATCATTTTTTGTCATCCTAAATGATTTAGGCAAAAAAAAATTCGGGAAAAAAAATCTTTAATTTCGTTCATATGAACGTTCGTAACTTCAAGTACATGGAAAATTAAACAATTTAGTTGAAAATGCAACTGTTTTTGGTTAAAGTTTAATCTGAGTTTTTTGAAAACTTGATAATTTGATTAAAGATTTTATTTTAAATGCATCTGTTTGATTGCATTTTTTGTCCTAATTCGAATATTTGGTTTGAAAATTAATTTCTTCGGGCTTAAAATTTAAATTCTTTTTAAAACATTCAACGTTTTTCAGCTAGAAATATCAACTATTTTCTTGCAAATTCATCTTTGCTGGTTGTAAATTCCACTATTTGTTGAAAATTCTCAGCCTATTTACTCTGTTTTGACAGCATTCTGGGCTGTGAAATCCAAAATCATTTTTACAGTAATTTAAATGATATATTTTACCTTGAAGTTTTAAAATACTTAATTTTTTCTCAAATTAGTATATTAAAGCAGTTATAGTATTGAGTGACCTCCCTGTTATACTTCATTTTTACAATTTTATATTGGGAACAATTTAAACAATTACTTTTAAAATTATTAATTTATTGTTATGAAATAATGTTTTTTAGCCTATTCATTTTGGGTTTGATTGATGAAAATTATCAGACAGTTGACCGATTGTCGAATTGGACTAGATCTTATTTTATTATCAGTGACACATTTCACAGATTTAGTCACCTTCTTACGACCATTTAATGTGATTCTCAGAATGGTTATTAGGTTTTTCAATAAGTGAATAAAGTAATTAGGTTCAGGCATTGTTCCGTTATTGTAGCCAACTCCTCTTTAATCTATAAGAGAAACGAAAAATTATTTATTGTTACTTGAGATATAGTTACTGAACTGAATGCTCTGCTCAATGAGTTTCAATATTACTTTTACTCTTATTGCTCTTGTTGAATTACAGGCTTCTCGATTGGCTTTAGTATTTATTTTTAGAAGGCTGTAAAGCGACTCGAATCAGATTTTCTTTAATATTGAAATATTGGCTTTAATATTAGGAGTTTGGAAGGAAGTGTAGCTGACATGGTGGAATGCTTTGATTATTAATTTTCCGAGAAAAAAATTAATGAGTCACATTGTCTATGATGACTATGGTACTACTTGCGAAATTACAATTTGATTTTCAGATTTTCTCACAAAATAAGTATAAGATCAAACTTCGCACTCTTTCCCCTATTCTACATTTTCCCCTTTTTAACCAAATTTTCCTTTTTCCGCCTGTTTTGAAGATTTTTCCCAGTTTTCTCATTTTTTCGCTTGAATCAGAACCGAGTGAATAGAACTCAATAAGAAAAACCAACTACTTTTTATTAAATCTACTATTTGGTTGAATATTTCATTCTTTGTTTGGAAAATCAACTATTTTGTTTAAAAGTCATATTTTTTTTGACAAAAATTTAACTGTTTTGTTAAAAAGTCGTCTTTGGATGGAAAATTCCGAGAAAAAAATTAATGAGTCACATTGTCTATGATGACTATGGTACTACTTGCGAAATTACAATTTGATTTTCAGATTTTC
>NC_046665.1:126393779-126405520 GCF_010883055.1 Belonocnema kinseyi
ATAAGAAAAACCAACTACTTTTTATTAAATCTACTATTTGGTTGAATATTTCATTCTTTGTTTGGAAAATCAACTATTTTGTTTAAAAGTCATATTTTTTTTTGACAAAAATTTAACTGTTTTGATAAAAATTCGTCTTTGGATGGAAAATTCCGAGAAAAAAATTAATGAGTCACATTGTCTATGATGACTATGGTACTACTTGCGAAATTACAATTTGATTTTCAGATTTTCTCACAAAATAAGTATAAGATCAGACTTCGCACTCTTTCCCCTATTCTACATTTTCCCCTTTTTAACCAAATTTCCCTTTTTCCGCCTGTTTTGAAGATTTTTCCCAGTTTTCTCATTTTTTCGCTTGATTCAGATCTGAGTGAATAGAACTCAATAAGAAAAACCAACTACTTTTTATTAAATCTACTATTTGGTTGAATATTTCATTCTTTATTTGGAAAATCAACTATTTTGTTTAAAAGTCATATTTTTGTTGACAAAAATTTAACTGTTTTGTTAAAAATTCGTCTTTGGATGGAAAATTCGTGCGTTTTGATTGAAAATTTATCTTCTTTAGTAGAAATGTCATCTTTTTCGTTAAAAATTCAAACAATGTCTGAAAAAACTGTTTTGTTTACTCCTTAAAATACATCTTTCTGTTAAATTTTAATACTTTTTGCTAAATCATCTGCGAGATTCATAGTCAAGGTTTTTTGATATATTTGAATTTTTAGCTTGAAAATCTAACTCTTGCTAAAATTTGAATATTTATTGATTTCGTTTACAATTCAATTGTTTCGTTGATAAAACAGTTTTTTGTGTGGAAAATTTAACTGTTTCGTTAAACATTTCCTTGCTTGGATAGAAAATTCGTCCACAAAATTTTCTTTTTTTTGTTTGTTAAAAAATTATCTTTTCGGGCCGAAAAGTGTACAGTCATATATTTGTTTGAAAATTCAGTTGTTTTATAGAGAATGTGTGCTTTTTAGGAAGAGTGGGGGGGGGGGGTAAAAATTTAATTATTCTGTTAAAATACCTCTTTTTGAGTCGAAGATTCAACTAATTTGGTTGTAAACTTAGAAATTTCGTTAAAACGAAATTTTTTCCTAAAATTCCCTATTTTCTGGTGGAAAATTCATATTTTTTGGTACAAAATTAGTTTCCTGGACTTCCAAATTGAACAATTTGGCTGAAAATAACTTTTTGTTTGAAAATGTATGTTTGGGGTAGAGAATTCGTTGATTGGGTTTTAAAATTCAACAGTTTATTTTAAAATTAACTTTTTTTTGAAAATTCTTATTTTCGGGTTAGATATTTAATTGTTTTGTAGAAAATTCCTGTTTTTTGTTTGAAAATTAATCTCTTGTGGTTGGCGATTCAATTGTTTTATTGAAAATTCGTATGTTTCGGCTGCATTAAATTGTTGTTTATTTAAAATTAAAATATTCTTTGGTTGAAATATCATTGGTACATTTCACGTTGAATATTCATCTTTTTGGTTGAAAATAAACTGTTTCCTAAAAAATTTGACTCTCTAAAAAAATAGTCTTTGTGGTTTGAAAATTAAATTATTTGGCTTAAAAATTCGACTATTTAGTCGAAAATTGAACTATTTTGGTTGAGAAATCAACTATTTGGTTTAGAACAAACTTTTTTGATAAAAAAATCCATGTTTTTGTATTAAAAATTCGATTGTTCTGTAGAAAAATCCTATTTGATGAAACTGAAGTTCGCAACGTTTACAGCGAAAAAATTTTTTTTATAAAAAGCTCGAGACCTAAAATTTTATTTTTTCAAATGGTTCCATTTAATGACCAAAAAAGCCCAAAACAGTTTCATCCCTCTAGCACTCTAGGATCACCCCCAAAATCATCCCCCAAACATTTAAAAAATCTTTAAAAATCCTCTAATTTTGAGACCTAAAATTTTATTATTTTAGATGGTTCCATTTCATGACCAAAAAAGCCTAAAACAGTTTCATCTCCCTAGCTCCCTAGGATCACCCCCAAAATCATCCCCTAAGCACTAAAAAAATCATTAAAAATCCCCTAATTTTGAGACCTAAAATTTTATTCTTTTAGATGGTTCCATTTAATGTCCAAACAAGCACAAAACAGTTTCATCCCCTTAGGACTTTAGGATCACCCCCAAAATCACCCCCTAAGCCCTAAAAAAAGAATTAAAATTCCCCTAACTTCCAGACCTAAAATTTTATGGTTTCAAATGGTTCCATTTAATGTTTATTGGAGTTAAAAGCAGTTTAATCCCCCTAGCACTTTAGGATCACCCTCAAAATCATCCCCTAAGCACTAAAAAAATTATTAAAAATCCCCTAATTTTGAGACCTAAAATTTTATTCTTTCAAATGGTTCCATTTAATGACCAAAAAAGCCCAAAACAGTTTCATCCCTCTAGCACTCTTGGATCACCCCCAAAATCATCCCCCAAACATTAAAAAAATCTTTAAAAATCCTCTAATTTTGAGACCTAAAATTTTATTATTTTAGATGGTTCCATTTAATGTCTTATGGTAGAAAATGCGTTCTTTGTACTTAAAATTAAAAAATTTGAGTCAAAACTAACTTTATTGTTGAAAATTATGATTTTTGGGTTAGAAATTCAATTGTTTTGCAGAAAAGTCCCCCTTTTTTTAAAAATTAATTGTGCGTTGAAAATTGATCCTTCTTATTTGAAAATCCAACTATTTGGTTAAAAATTCAACTGTTTAGTTAATAATTTATCGATTTTGTTGAAAATTCGTATTTTTGTTTTAAAAATTCATCTTTTTTGATTAATAATTAAACTACTTTGTTCAATATTGTACTTGCATTAATTTTATTTGAAGAAATGTATTTCCCAATTATCCACCTTTTTTCTTGAAAAATCATCCTATTTGTGGTTAAATTTTCTAACTAGTAGCTTCTATTAATTCTCATAAAAATAATAGCTCAGTTACATGAACTAGGTCGTTTACTATATCAAAGATTCCTATTACCAGAATTGAGCCACATATCGAGCAATCAGGGGTTCGAATCCCTGCTAAATTTAAAAATCGAGAAGCTGCTATATAAAATTTAAAGTTTTTAATTTAAAAATGAGCTTGAAACTGTAAAATGATTATAGTAACTAGCATTCAGCATTCATATCTCTCCTCTATTAATGTAGGTGATTTCGACGACGCAGAATCTGCACAAAAGACATTTGTCTCTCGCGTCTTTGACATTAAATGTCGTCATAGGTGCTTCTCTTCTTTTCTATCAAGCGCAATCCTCGGATTGTGAATTGTCGCGAACGCCAAGGGCAATTAGTATTCCGTGGGGCTACCTTACAGCTCCCCACCGCAAACTGTCCCCCCTCTTATCCGCCCCTCTCTCTTTTCTTCCCACAGACCCACGAGTGAGTGTGTAAAAGAGTGAGAAAGGAAGAGTAGTCTCGCGAAGGAGACGTACCTCTTTTACTACGAGACGTACGAGAACCACGAGAATCGTTACTCACCATTTGGCTAGTGTCTACTCGATACTATAGTTGTATGTACCATCATTATTGGCTTGCAGGTAACCGGTCGTGTTTCGCGTGCATGTGCCTGCCACGTAGTAAGTGCGAGAGAGAAAGAGAGAGAGTGAAATATATATATATATATAATGAGAGAAAGAGAGAGAACGCGTACACGCAATTGCACCAACGTTGTCCATTCTCAAAGCGACCAAGAGTCCATGCTCGATTTCGCGAGAGTTCCAGCGGCCTCCAGTCGACCTGAAGATACCTAACCTAACACAAAGACCGAAGGTTTGAGCTGCTTTCTTTTCCCTATGCGTTTTTCCCTTTTTTTGTGTCTTCAAAGTGCTTCGCGATTTTTATTTCGGACCGCAGATGCATGCACATGGATTTGTTTATCACGTACTGTCTCATGAAGATTTTCTGAAACCGTTCTGATCCAGTGAGCATTGTTTGAGTTTCGTGGAAACTATTTGAAACAACTCAATTTATATTTTTAGAGTCTATCTAGAGATTCTAGGGTGAACAGAGCCATGGAGATTTAAATAAGAATTTGAATTTTGAAAAGTTATATATCAGATACATAAAGTACTTAGGGGTTTCTAATTTCCATGGAAAATTTGACCCCTTAATTATCAAATCTTATTTTTGGTTGTTAGATGAGTAAGGCTGGTTCCAAATATAGATTCCCGCCTTGCCGGCATCGAGAAGATTCTATAGCTGTAGTGGTTCGTGTCCGTGCTAAGTTTCTAGAACATTCTTGATGACGGTACGGAAGGAATCTATATCTAGAACCGGCCTTATTTATCTACTTTAGCTTTTTTCTTGAAATTTTAAACCACGGACCTCCACCTCCCTAACCCTCCATATAACGTAATTTTTATCGACTAAATTTTTTGCGTTAATTTATTTAGGGCTCATCCAAGAATATTTCAAGACGATTTTGAGGAAGAAGATTTTGGTCAAATCTTTATGTTTCTTATTAATTAACAAACCAGTATAACTTTCAAACAAGTACTTGCGAATTTATAACTAAAATATATGAACTCACAAAATATTATATTATAGTTGATATTTTAATCAAGGGAAGCTTTTGATTTTGAATCAGAAACAGTTATAAGTAAACAAAAAAGAATATTTTTTATCAAAATACTTGAATCCTCAACCAAGAAATCTTTTTCAGTTAATAAAGAAAAAAATGTTCATACAAAATGTAGAATTTTCAATTCAAAAGAGATGATTTTTTAACAGAAAAGATTGATTCTCTAACGAAAAAGACTAATTTTCTACAAAAAATACAAACTTTAAATAAAATACGTCGATTTTTAACCAAAAAGTTGCATTTTGAACCAAGAAAATGATTATTTTTCACAAAAAAAAGGTCGTATAACAAAATATATACATTTCTAACTAATTAGTTGATTTTTCAACCAAGATTGATTTTGTTTTTTAAAAAACAACGAATTTTCAACAAATTACATCCATTTACAACAAAAATTGTTGAATTTTCCATCAAGAAATTTCATTTTCTTCTTGAAAAGGCGCATTTTCAACAAATTACATAAATTTTTAACAAAAAATAAAAAAGTTAAATTTTTGTGAAGAAAATTAATTTGTAATATAAACAAAAGCAAATATTTTGCAAAAAAGTTTTAGAGTCTACTACACTATTCAATTTTCAAGACAAAAGACGTATTTTCTATACAAAATAGTTAAATTTTCAATCCCAAAATATGAAGTTTTAACAAGAAAGTTCATTTTCAATCAAATAGTTATATTTTAGTTTTATATATTATTTCTTGATCCAAAAAACAAATCTTAACAAATTACGAGTACATACTTTTTTAACCATAAAGTTGATTTTTCAAACCGGAAGAGAATTTTTTCTAACAAAAACGACTATTTTTTTACAAACTATACATAAATTTGAAACCAAATAGTTGAATTGCTAAACTAAAAAAACAGCTTTTAACCTAGAATGGAATGGTTAAATTTCCACTTGCAAAACTAATTTTAAATAGAAAAGAGAATTTTCTACAAAAAAATTTAATTTTCTTTAACATTGTTGAATTTTCTACTCAACGGTTGAATTTCTAATACAGAAAGAAGAATTTTCTATAAAACGAAATAGTGATTATAAACCTTCAACCAAAAGCAAATGAATTTATAAGAAAGCAATTCGACTTTCAACGAAGAAGTTGCATTGTTAACAATAATATAATTTAACTAAAAAATACGAATTTTCAACGAAAGATATACCTTTTAACCAAATAGTTGAATTTTCAACCAGGAATATATTCATTTTCTAGAAAAAAAAGTCGAGTTTTCTATAAAACATTTGAATTTTTAGTCTAAAAAAATATCAATTTTTAACAAAAAATGGAATGAATACATTTTCTTTGAAAAACAATCATTTTCAATTTTGAAATAAGCGAATTTTTTTACAAAGCCGTTGAATTTCCAAGCGAAAATTATTAATTTTCTACAAAAAAAAATTAAATTTTTAACTCAAAAATTTAATTTATCAACAAAAAAGTAATTTCACAATCTTGAAATGTTTTGAAGTCTTTTAAAATTCTATAAAATTCGTTGAAATTAAAAAAATCACATTTAAACACGTGTAAATCTTTTGGAATCTCGTAAAAGCCGCATAGAACATTCCCACATACAATTTCTTGTAATCTCTTTAAATATTTGATAGAACCTTTAAATCCTTGAAAATTAAATTAAATTCCTTCGAATCTTGTGAAATCTCGTAAAATCCTTCAGAATTTCTTATAATTTTTTAAAGTCCCTTATAATTATTTAAAATCCTTGAAAATTCCGATGAAACTTCTAGAAGTCTGCTGTACTCAAAAATCGAGTGACCAACGCCGAAAATCTTCAAATTAAAACGTCAAACACTTTTATCATCGATTATCATAATTATAATTCAGTCTGCCATAGAATCTTAAATTCAAATCTCAGAAAGTATATAAAAATAACTGATTTGTCATGTCATCTATCAGAATACAATGAAATTTACATATCGACATACGTTGTATAATATCAATACTTAACAATATAATAAGGTAATCTCATAAAAAACTTGAAAACAGGGAAAAATGTTGTTTTCCTTGGTCAACCTGTTTCATGCCATCTTAAAAAACAATGATATTCGTTCCGCTCTACTACTAAAAAACAGGTTTATTATTATTCCTATTAATATTTATAAACAAAATGGGAAATATAACACTTTCTTTCCAGTATAAAATCATTTTTCAAATAAAAAATCATACCTGTGCAGATGTAAAACAAGAAGGAATGCTGCACCAAGTACCTTACAAAAATAGTAAACAATGAAGAAGAAACTAGTTCCGTAAAGATTCTGCTTTTACTGTATTTATCCGCTTTCATCAAACTGGATTTGTTTCAGAGATTCTCAAGAAGTTAGTCAAATGAAAAATCTGTAAAACAGTTCTTGGAAAGATTTGATGTTTTGCGGTTTTGCTCGCGCGCTTTCTCTCATAGGTTGCCAGTCAATACATATTTCGAATTCCGTAGTTTGTAACGAACGTTGATTATTATCGTTACAGAAAGTAGTCAAGCGGAATTACTCTGCACTTTAAAATAACACATGTATACGTTTTTCATATCGCACTTTCATATAATTTTATTTAAAATATAATGGAAATAAATCGGATATTAGATGCTGATCGAATAAAAATTAATAAAAATATGAAAAACAAAAAATTACAATTACTTTTATTTCAAAAGGACTATTTTTCGCGATTCAGTGAATATTTAGTCAAAGACCCGTGCAGAAATTTCGATCTGCATTAATCAGGAATTTTGCAACAGAATTGTTTTTTCTATGTCCATTTTTTTTTTAATAAAGAACTTTATGATAATTTTAGTAAAATTTATAATTTTTTTATCAATCTTATAAATTGTTTAAAAACAAATGCAGCATTTAGGTATTTGTCGACATAAAAATTAGTTTTTTTTTTCGATGCCAGTCCTTTCAATTTGAAACTTCATGACAATTTGAGCAAACATATATAATTAGTTGATGAATTTAATGATTTTTTAAAACAAATTTAATGAAAAAATGCATTCATCTGGCACTCGTCGACATTAAAATTCGTGTTTTCGATGTTAAGTTTTATAATTAGGAACTTCATTATCATTTTAGCAAAATTTATAATTTTCTGATTGATTTCTATGACAGTCTTTTTAATTGAGAACTTCATGATAATTTTAGCAAAATTCATAATTAGTTGATACATAATTTTTGCATAAATATCAAGGTGGCCGTTTTATTCCAGAATCAAAATTCCCCTTCAGTTCCCGGTGTTTTCCCGGTTCACACAAATTTTTGACGGTCATTGTGATTGAAAGATTCGAACTCTTCATCATCTAAAAATGTTTTCATTTGAAGTTATAAAAACTGAAATTCAAATTAAAACACTTGAAGCACTTTGAATCACACTTTGAATCTTTGACTTTTAAAATTATAACGTTTACATTTTTTTATTAAAACGCTCAATAATTTAGGCATATAAAATGCGTATGTATATACCTTCCAAATTTTGTATGTAAATCTAAAAAGAAAATTTAAATCCTTTCAGACTTTAAATTATTTTTCAGTCATCTCAAAACCTTTAAATATCTCTAAAACTCAATCGAATTTTTCTAAATTAATAATTAGTATATTTTTATTTATGTATCAACATTTTTTTCTTTTTTCTTTTAATCATTCCAAATGTTCTCTTAAATTTAATGTTTTCAAAATGAAACATCATTTGCCTTTTTATAGGAATTTCGAGCAATTGTTTTTATTATCTTAAAACATTTAAAAATCCTTGAATGACATCAAATACTTCTATTGTAATATTCACAAATTTATCATTTGTTTTAAATGCTTTGAAATCTTTTTAAGTTTTAAATCAAGTTGGACTATATTCAAAATTTCTAAATTATATCTCTTAAAATTAAGCGAATTTTCGAAAATTAATAATTGTGTAATTGTTATTTGTACATCAAAATTGAATAAGTTTATTTACAAATTAAATAAATGCAAAATAGAAGAATTACAATTGTGACATTCAAAATTTAAATGTAGTCGTCTGAAATTTCAACTATTCAAGACTCTGTATTTCAAGTAATTCAGTTTCAAGTTATTTAGCTTTTATTATAAACAGTTAAATATTGCTAGATTTTAAAAAATGGTTCCTTTTCTAAATTGGAATTTTTTCACTTGAATTGCTTTCAAACTTCAACATTTTAGATAGATTTTTTCTCGCATATTCTAATTTAGTTTTCATAGCCATAAAAAATATTAAAATTATTTAAAATTGCTATGAACGAAGCTAAAGTAACAGCAGCAGAGACTCTAAAATATATAAAACGTTATTCTTCAATAAATGTTATATTATAAACAATATACTCTTGAAATAAAACAAAAATATTTGTTTGCCATCAATAAATAAGGTTTACATACAAAAATGTAATAAACTCTCTATTATACTTGCGGGCACTACAATTTTCGCACAAAATAAAATTTCGAATCTATACAAGCTTCAACTTTTCTGATTGCATTTCGCTTCTCGATTTCTAACTTTTTAAATTGTCATTATGATTATACTGTAATTTTAAAGGTTTATCTCACAGCTGTGTTAAGTCATTAATTTATTGAAGTTAATTCATTTAATTTTTAAAGTTTTTACTTTCCAAGAACATTCTAAACTTTTGAACAATTCAAATCAAAATTCTTCAATTTTAAAACTAAAGCAGTATGAAATTGAAATAAAAAATTTAAATAAATTTAGAATTTCTTTTGCTTAGAATTCATATACAATTTTTATTCATTCAAAAAGAATTCTTTTAAATGAATTATAACATATAAAGTTAATAAAAAGTTAATATAATTAGTGAAAAAGTGGTTATATACAGTGTTGTCCTCAAAAAAGAAGTGGCCTTGCGCTGCTTTCATAGAAACTTTGATGGAAACTCCTACCAAAAATATCTTGAAATTTATCAAAAATTTCTGTATGTTTACCAGAAAAATTATGAAAGTTATTTCAAACTAAAAAAAAACTTGAGAAACTTTGAAAATGATCTTTTAGTATAAAAAAATATATATAAAAAAATGTGTTTGTTTACATATTTCTAAAATTTATCGACGGGCCAAAACCTAAAGTATTTGTAACTGTAAAAAACGATGTTCGACCAAAGTGTGCTTTATTTAGTCGTCGCTCTTAGCGCCTCAATTATTTTCCTTAAATTTATGAAATTTTAAACTTTTTTAAACAAATTACATTACCAAAAAAATCTTTAACAACGTTTACTGGTTGCAAGTGTTTGGAGGATATATTCTATGGAAATTTTAATACATATACTGCCTCTGATGGAATCGATATTCCCAAGGATGTTTTAACAACTTTTTGCGTAATAATTCAGTAAATTTTTAGAATAAATCTCCCTTACTTAGTGCAAATACTCATATAAGTGCACATATTATTCAATATATATTTTATTAGTCACTGCCTATAGTTACGAAATTTCCCTTAACTTTTGCGCTGAATAAGCTGGAAAAGGGATTAGAATTACGGAAAATTCAATAAGCTTAGCCCTGAACGACCTGGAAAAGGGGTTAAAGTTACGGAAATTTTCCGTAACCACAGACAGTGCGATTTTATTATTCATTATATATTTTATTATTCATTAAATATGTTGTCATCCATTATTTTATGTTTTTATTGCAAAATGTAATGCTGCATTATAAAATTTTAGAAAAATATCTTAACATTTTTTCCCATCTAATAGCGTTATTTTTCACATTTTTGCGAAAATGTGTAAAAAATCTTTAAAGATTTGTTTTCTTAACAATAAAAGTTATTGTTGCGATGAAAAACAGAAAAGGACTGTTAAGTTTGTTCTCTTCTTTATTTTTTAGACATCCAAAAATTGTATTGTTGAGAAAAAAATCAATTTTAAAATATTTTGTCAATATTTTCGCAAAAATTTTCAAGAGACAGTTTTTTATTAATTTTTTTAGAAAAATAATGTTATTTTTTTGAAGTTTTTCATATCTTGCGGCATTAAAAAAAAGTATGTTTTTCGTTTTTTAGATAGAAAATGCTCTTTTCTCACCAAGACGTAGGTGCAGATTTAATCTGAAAAAAATCAAGAGAAAAAAGCGATGGAATTTTTAATAAATTATCATTGGATATTTTCAGATAAACCTCCGTCATTTTGTCTCCTTAAAACTTTTTAAAGTTTAACAATAACCTTCGAAATTGGACAAGAAAATATATCAGAATCAGAGAGGAACATATAAATAACTGTACTATAATAAAAAATAAAAAATTTTAACAAAAATTGAGATTATTTTTTGATAATCTGCGTTTCAATTTTTTAAATATAAATACTCATAATGATGCAAATTTTCTTTTTCTTTTTTGGCAAAAAGGAAAGATACGTATCGGCTTATACAATTTAAAACCCTAAAAACGTGATTCACGGTAGTCAGGAAATTCCGAATCATAATAATAGTCCAGTCGTTGAAGGATTTGAGAAAAAAAACTTTGTAAAAGTAGCATTTTTTTTCACAGATACGTTGGCCATGGCTTTATAAAGATATTGTAAAAAGTCCCCAAACATACGCGTACGGCAAAGTTCCGAAATTCTAGAAAATATTAAACAATAACATGTTTTTAAAAATTACTCGAAAACTGTTGATTTTAGGTCGAATATGGTGATGTGAAAAAATGTTCATAATTTTATGGTGCACAAAAAAGGTTCTATCTATTGTGGACCTATTATCAACGGCTGCGCTATGAAATTGGATTAGCTGCACAATTCTTTTATTTCTGAACAAATAAAATAAAATCTCAAATATCCTGGAAAAAACGTCAGAAATATATAAGGCGATTTGTACTGGAGCAAATGCAGGTTCCTCTTAACAAAAAAAAAAACGACTAAGTCATTTGCATGACAAATTATCAGCAAAAAATGAGCTCAACTTCAGTGTACAATTTGATATGTTTAAGGGGATGCTTTTGAGATGAAACTTCTTGCAAGTGTTCCTCCAGTTTCATACAATACATTTTCCAATTTGTAGGTCAGAATAATAATATTTAGGGCATGTTTTAAAGCTTTAAACAAGTAAAGGGGGAGGGTCGGTAAGGCCTGTTTTTGGCCTAATTTATTTTTGGACCAAAAAATCTGAAAAAATCATGGTAGTATCTTATAAGTATCCCGAGTCGATT
>NC_046665.1:126405620-126426446 GCF_010883055.1 Belonocnema kinseyi
CTTGTTTCGTTAGTCGTTCATTTGGCATTCTCTCAACATGTCCGAACCATCTTAATCGATTTCTTTCCCATGTGTCTACTAGCGTCTCTTCTGCACCACATTGGAAAACATGATAGAGTTCGGGCATTTTCGATAAAGTTAAATTATTTGTATTATTATGAATAAAAATCGCAGCTATTTAGTTGCAAATTAATCTTTGTTTGTTAAGGATTCAAATTATTTGGTTGAAAATGCTTTTTATTTCGCTGAATTCAACTATTTTGTGTATAAAATTAAAATCCTTTTTGATTAAAATATCAAATATCACGTTTTTCGTTAAAAAATTATCTTCTTTGGTTAATAATTCCACTACATAGTTGAAAGTGAAACTACTTTGTTTAAAATTAATTTATTTGGTTGATGACTGATCATTTTAGTTGATAAACATTTATTTCAAAATTTAATTACTTTGTTGGAAATTAAGATTTCTAGTTGACAATTAATTGTTTTAAGTGGAAATTTAAGTCGTAAATATTTGGTTCAGAATTTGTCTTCTTAAGATGAAAATTTAAATCTTTGGTTAAAAATTCCTGTATTTGATTGAAAATTCGAATTTTCTGGGAGATTATTGAATCTTCTAGGTGACTCATTCATTTTTTGATTTAAAATTGCTTTAAAAATTCAAATATTTTATTGAAAATGCCTGTATCTTGTGTAAAAATACGTATGAAGTAAATTCCATCACAATTTTCTAGTGCTTAAGGAATAAAGTACAAGTTAATCCGATTTATAGACATTTCAAAATTATGTTATATTTATTGTTAATTGTCTTATTCACTGCGTTTGAAAATTAAAAATTAATTTTTGTAATTATGGTTTTTTACAGGTTATTAAGGATATGTTTGTAATTAATCTTATTCAAATTATGAAGCAGAATATATTTTTCATCAAATAAAAAGATGGCTTAATGTGCATTGCATTAATTTTTACGATATCTTTATAAAGCCATAGCCAACGTATCTGTGAAAAAAATGCTACTTTTAGGAATTTTTTTTTGAGTAATATTTGTTCCCCGTTGACTGGACTAATGAAATCGAACTTTTGTACACTGTATTCTCGTCTTTTTTACTTCGAATTAATAATATTGGTCTAGTGAAATACCTATTGTCATTGGTTAAATAATTTTTTCTTCGAAAATTCGTTTCTTCCCATAAAATTTTTTACTATTAGTCTAGTGGAATATTTATTAACGTTGTTCAAATAATTTTTTATCGTTTAAACAAAGGTAATTTGTTAAAACAACTGTTTTCAAAAATTCGTTTTTTTCCTTTAAAAATATTACTGTTGGTGTAGTATAATATTTATTAACATTAATTCATTAATTTTCCATTGCTCAAACAAATGGATTTAGTTTTAATAGATTTAACATTAAAAATTATTAAAATTTCTTCACTGGAATGTTTACAAACATTGTTTGATTAATTAAAAAAAAATTTTTTGAATAAAAATTATTACTTAAATATATCTGATAAATATTTCACTAGACCCACAGTAATAATTTTTGTTTTTAAAAAACTCGAAAGGAAATTATTTAAATAAATTCCATTTGTTTAAATAGTTGAAAATTGATGAACTAATGTTTATAAATATTTCACTAGACCAATGGTAATAATTTGTAAGGGAAAAAATGAATTAAAAAAATATATATTGAAACATATTCCATTAGTTTAAACAATTAAAAATAAATGATCTAATGTTATTAAATATTCCAGTAGACGAATAGTAATAATTTTGAGGAAAAAAATTATTTAAACAAATTTCATTTGTTTAATAATTAAAAATTAATTAATTATTGATAATAAATATTCCACGAGACCAATATTAATAATTTTAAGTAAAAAAAGAGCGGAACACAGTGTTCAAAAGGTCGATTTTATGAAGAATTAACATTTTTTGTTTTAAGGGTAGTTTTCAGGTACTCGTATTCCCGTAATATTTTTTCAAACCCTAAAAAATTATTCAAAAAAGTCATTTTTACCCCATGCATTTTACATGGGAAACTTCAAGTAAAAACCGACACCTGTTAAAATAAAAAAATAAAAAATTTGGGAATTTCTTTTTTCGGATTTGGAAAAAGTGGGGGGGGGGGGTCGTTGCGCTCTAAAACAAAAAAGAATTTTTGAACCACCCTAGTGCTTAAGGATGTTTAGAATGAACGTCATGAATTAAAATAAATTTTTGCCTTTTGCGGCAAATTTGAATATATTGATTGGGAAAATTGAAAATTCGAACAGAAAAAACCGGATAATGACCGGAAATTTGTAATCGTCCACCGAATCGCCACCCCGAAGAACCCCTGAATGCTCCACTAATAAAAATGTCTCAGACCCAACCATTTATGGTTGTCCATAAATACATATGTATATTAAGTTTAAATTTCATGTACCTGAAGTTCTTCACATTCAAATGAATGCAATATTTTTCCCCATTTCTATTTTACCCATAAATACTGTTCCAACCGCAATTTAAAGTTGCATTATAATTGTTTTCAATAATAAATTATTGACAATATAAGTGAATAAACATTTTAGAACTCTTTCTGGTTTACAAAGTCATCAGTAAACAATTTCGTTTATTTGAAGAATGTAAAGAACTTGAAGAACATTTAAAATTCGGTATAAGAAATCGCCATTAAGAGACTATATTTGTATTAAATTTAATGTATCGTATATTGTTCATGTTTAACAGAAGTAACATTATGCACTTTACACAATTTAAAAACAATACCAAAAACCCCAGGAATAAATTTTATCTTTAAATTGGATAAAAACGCTGCAGCACGTTTATCTGACGAAAGATAAAATGTATCTGATGCATATATTTATTTGACATACGTGATATGTCAAACGGCTGCTTCTAGGTTCACAGAAAAAATTTCTTCCATAAATTTGAAAATCCTCGCGATATTAATTTTTTAAATTGTCTCACATCATTTAAATGATTTTAACCAAAAACTCATTCACACTGAACTTGGCTGAGTGTTCTTGTCCAAAAGTGCAGCGTATGTATTCTGTAAGTGTAGATAAATTGATTTTTTAAATAAAATTATTTAACTAAGGTAAGACGATTTAAAAAATGAATAACGCGAGGATTTTTAAATTTATGGAGTTTGCCATATCATATATGTCAAATATTTTCGTCAGATAAACGTGCTGCAGCGTTTTTATCAAATTTAAAGATAAAATTTATTTCTGGGGTTTACTGTGAATTTTGGCAGTAATTTTCAGTTATAAATAATAAAACATTATATTTTCTACTAGATAAATATAAATTACACTGTTTTTTGAGTGGAAAAGTATAATTAAGCAATGTAACCTACAACCTGTACTTATGTTACAATTCTAACATTACAGCGAATTTGAGAAAAAATTCCACCTCGAAAAGATTTTAAGGCATCACATAATTTGGTGTTTTCACACTCAAAAAAATGTTCGTTTGAATCAAACAAATTTTGTTTGAATTAAACAAATTATTTCTTTAATATGGGGTCAAACAAATGTTTGTTTGATTCGAATAAATTTGTTGTTTGCCCTTATTTGTTTGGTTCAAATACATTTTTGGTTTGTTTAAATAAATCTCTTGTTCAAAATAAGTAAAGTTCTTATTTACATTGATTATATATTTTTTAAATTAATTATAGACTTTGTTCTAGTGAAGTAAATCTTTTTTGTTTACACTTAACCTCAAAATTCAGCATTCTTTATAAAAATAATGTATGAGCTTGATAATATGTTTATTCTTGATAATAGATTTAATCTTAATCATAATTATCGTTGTATATGTGAAACCAGAAACACGTTTTTATTCCGAAGCTTAATTCGGGTTCATTGTTAACTCTGTGCTTCTCATTTCTGAATAAAACTATCATAAATTAGAATAACGAGAAACGAACCAGAGTTAGACATTTGAATTAAATGTATATATAAGTGTTCCTGCTTTTAATTATACAATGACAATTATAATTTTAAAAAACATAATTGATGTCATAAATCATCTTTATAAAGAAAGGAGGTTAGTATTGAAAAAGAATTACTCACATTCGAAATCTTCAATTATATCCAAGGTAAACGCCCTACAATTTAAGTAATTCCTAAACTAGAGATATTTCGTCCATTTTTCAATTAATTTAAGATTTTACAGTAAATCAGAACCTTCAGAATAATACAACACTGAAAAAATACCAATGTTATCAAATAAATTACCTGATAAATTAATTCAGATTCTAGGTTAGTTACTTAGGAACCATCGGCAGCGCTTTACCACGCCTAGCGGAACTTTGTAGTACTGCTTTGTACTGTATTTTTTGTTTGAATCAAACAAATATTTTTATGAATTCGAATAAACATATTTTATGCAAATACATTGCTTAATAAAAGTCAATGTTTTTGTTTAAATCAAACAAATTGTACTAAACAAATTATTTGTTTCAATCAATAAGGCAAATAATTTCCATTTCTTAAAATTAAATAAACCTTTTTTTAATTAAAGCAAAACATTTGTCTGATTCAATTAAATGAATTCAAACAAATTTTTTTGTTTGATTCGAACAAGCATTTTTCTGAGTGCACGCTCTTTATTTTACCGACTTTAATATACATGTGTATTAATTTCACAACATGACAGTATATGAAAATTAATTTATTGTATATGCAAATGAGTTTACTCACATGTATAGATTAAATTTCGATTAGATTATTTTAACAGTTATTTTATAAGCAACTATCACTTATATGAAAATATAAATCCATAGCAAAATGTATACACTGTTAAAAATAATATTCAATTTAATATACCCATGTGTGTTAAAATTAATATATGAAGTATATAAAATCGCCATTAAGAACGCGTATATTAAATTTTATATACATTCATGTTAGCCACTTGCAAGAAAAATCATATAATTTCATTTTTCACAAATTTAAAATAAGTTTAGCTGTAATTTTCGATTCTAAATAATAAAACATAATACATTCTTCCTGTTAACCAAAAATAAAATTGGATTATAAGTCGAAAAGTTCAATTAAGCAAATAAATAACAGACTTAACCTACAATTAATTGTATTCCCCTTAAATTTTGACCATTTAAAGCAAAATTAGGAAAAATTTTACCTGTACATTGCACTTTCATTATAAATAACAAATGAGTCTACGAATTCTAGATTATTATTTTCATTGAGAATACTTGACAAGATTTAAAGAAATGAAAGCAGGTTGAGTTTTCACGTACATTGCTACACTGACCTGTATATTAAATTTAATACACATGTATATTGAATTCACTACACCAATGTATGTTAAATTTCAGTAGCGGTAGTGCATATTTGCTTCACACACATGTACATTAAACCTCATACAGATTTTTCTAACAGTGAATATTTTCACTTTCGCGATGGATGTCTCTCCCATATAAATCACATATGTCCCATTACGTCTGCAATGTAAAACTTTTTGGGCATTTTGAAGAGCGCAAGCCCCGTCGTTAAAATATCATTTGTACTTCTGTCCTTTTCTCTCCTATGCTCGTTGTGCTCGTTGTGCTCGTTGTGCTTCTTTGCACACGTAAGCTGGTCTTTTTGACAAACTGGCGTAGCGACTTTTCAGCGTCTCGCTTGGCTAACTTGGCTTTTAAGTTTGGCTCCCTCCCTTCTTTAGTCTTTTCAAACCCCAAACCCCAAAACTTTATTTGTCCCCCTCAGGAAGTATCCCATGCCATTTACACATAAAGTGCGTACCTACGTACGAGTGCAATAATGCACTCTCGTTTTGTACTTTGTGGGGTACGCATATGCAGTTATGTACCCTGGACGAGTGTCATGTGACCTGCTTCTTTTTGAATATGCAAGATTATTGAGGAATAAACGAGTAGCACGTGGATCAGCACGTTCTTAACCAAGTCACCCCTTGTTGGTCGGTTCGACTTATTCTGCATATCTCGGCTCTACTCAGCGAGTAGGGTCTCTAGGACTTTGAAATTGGATTGTTTCCACCGCGACGGAAATAACGTGGTGAAATGCTCCCGGGGAAGGCGAATCAATGAATTTTATAAGGTTCCCCCTTTCGAGTGTCAAAACCCGCGTTGAGGTAGAAAATGCAAGGTGGACTTCCATATCCGATTTCGATCTTGATGTTATTTTTCTTTCAGTTTTTTATTCGGTCGAAATTATATTCAGCCAGGCAGTAGGAATTTCCGAAAGGACATTGTTCATTGTATCTTCTTTATGGATTTAACTCACAGAAAAAAACGATGGATAAAATTTACCTTGATTCCCGCATAAAAATTACCAGAGACTGCTGGATTTAGCAAAACTCGTTAATAAATCGAAATTATTACTCTCTAATTCTGAATTATAGTTAAAGTAGTAAAAATAGGGCGTGCGTATTACATCTTTCTTATGTTTATTGCCTAGTTATATCGAATTAAAATATAGGCTTCATTTTGAAGTACTATAAAATATAATACAATTTTCATTTAATTTAAATCGGTTTTCAGTAATCTGTAACTTTGATTTAAATATTAAATATAAAATTTTATCCCAACAGGAATTAGAAACAAAAAAAAACTCATTTAATGTTAAATTTTATATCACAAATAAGCTGTTCTTAAAAGAAAGGCATTCTGGAATTTCTAGTTTTATTGATGTTTTTCAATTTTGACAAGGATCTAATTTGAAGATATTTTATATTGAAAGTTCGCCAACTTGTTCAGTTTTGATTGTTCGTACACTCAGAAAACGATTTGGTCGAAATAAACAAATTTTTGGTTGGCCATCCATAGAATATAGTGATTATATGGACAATAAAATATTTGGTCGATCCAACAAACTTTTTCGGATGTTTTAACCAAACCATTTGGTAGATGGAGTATTTGGTTTGTTCAACCAAACTTTTTTTTGGGTCAATCAAATATTTTGATAAATCAAACAAAATTTGTTGTGAGTCAGCCAAAATTGCACGTCCATCCACGTAAAAAGTTCCATTGATTTAAGAACAAAATTTTCCGAGTAGCTTAAAGTCATAAAATTTTGCACACTTTTTAAAATATAGCTTGAAGATTTGCAATTAAAGATCTTTCAAATTTTAATTTTTGACAAAATTTCTACAAGTTTAAAGAGTAACGATTGAAAACTCTTCAAATTAAAAAACGAATAAATAAAAAGTTTTAAATTTGGCTGATTTTTAATATCGAAAGACAAGCTTTTAATTTTCATAATCTTCAAAATTGAAGAAATTTTAAAAGTTAATTATAATAATTTCAGAATTTTAAATTCTAAATGATCAAAATCGAAAAATCTTTAATTTGAAAATTTGATAATTCAAAGTTCTACCATTTTTTAGAGTTACAATTAATAAATTATTAATTATAAACATTTATGAATAAAAAATCAAATTATTCATAAAATTATAGATTATAATCAATAAAAAATAATAAATAAAATTGTTAAGAACAAAGTATATTTTTAAATTCTAAATCTTCAAAAATAAAGATTCGCAATTTAAAAATCTTCAATTTTAGATGTGTGTAAATAAAAATTCTTGAATGTGGATTATTTTGAAGACCAAAAGTTAAGTTTTAAGTTCTAAATCTTCCAAATGGAGGCTATTTTGATTCTTAATCATAAAAATTACAGAATTTTAAAATGTGAACCTTTAAACTTGCATAGTTTTCCATTTTCAAAATTTTAAAAATCTTCAATTTAAAAGTTTCACCATATTCAAAGTTTTGCAATTTTGAAGTGTTACAATTGGAAATACTTTTATTCTGAAAATATAGAATTGCAAATTATTCAATTTTCAACATTTATATTTGAAAGGTTTTTAAATTTCATCTTTTTTTTTTTACTAATTTTGAAAACATCAATTTTAAAGATTTATCATTGAACATTCTTCCATTTTAACGATTTGAAATATAAAATTATTCAATTTTGAATACTTGCGATGGAAAATTCTTCAATATTATAATAGAAATATATAATAAAAAACTATTTAATTTTAAATGTCTTTTTTTAGAATACTTGAATATTGAAAATAAAAAATGATTCAATGATGAAGATATTTTTATTGTAAATCATATTGCATGTGATAAAAAAACTCTTTAATTTCGCAGACGTACTATTCAAAGTTTTGCAACTTTGAAGAGTTACAATAAAAAATTATTTAATTTTGAAAATAGAAAATTGCAAATTATTCAATTTTCAAAATTTATATTTGAAAGGTGAGTGATTTGCAATCTTTTTGGGGAAATGGTTCAGGCTCCGAAAGCTGGAATTACAGCATTGTTATATCGATAGCGGCACTGTGCCATAATTCACTGCTAATTTATGCTGCAGAAAACAAATTTTGTGTCCGGTAATTTTGGTCAAAAAGATGTAGTAATCCCAGCTTCAGCTGAAGTCACAACTGCGGTATGCGAAACTCGGAAACTATTAGTGGTCAAAAATTCTCCTTTGGGCAGGAATTTAGTGCTAATTAAGTGCTCTCGATTTATGCTATGCACAAAAGCCGGGTACTTGTTTTTTTACAAAAAAAAGTCTGGCCTGTGAAACTCGCAATTTATTATTGTCATCCAATTCTCCTTTGCGCAGAAAGAGTCACCTGCAGCCAGAATTACTACACGTTTTTTGTAAAAAAAAGTGCCCGGATTTTTTGCATAGCACAAATCCAGAGCACTTAATTAGCACTAAATTACTGCGCAAAGGAGAATTTGATGCCAACACGGTTTTTGTAAAAAAAATGTACCCGGATTTTTTTCATGGCACAAATCCAGAGCACTTAAATATGCTGTAATTAGTTACTTTTTTAGGGAACTTCTCCGACACTCTTTCTATAAGTTATTGATGATCCTAAAGTCAAATAAAAACTATTGTTATGTTGATCTTACATGATAAGAATTTATAATTCCAATTTAAAATAAAGAATTTCCATTCAAACGGACGTATCCTAATGAAATGTCAAACTAGATAGCAGGCAGAAATTAAGAGACGAAAGCACGCGATAAGTGAGCGGAAAGATACGTGTATAGCTTCAATGTGGACGAAGTGAATGAATAAATGGATATAGCAATTTTTTTCAATTGTTTTTTTTTTTTTTTTTGAAAAGCTAGCGGTTTTAAAGTTTAATCTATCATTTTCTTGGAGCACATTATTTACATTTTGAACCAGCATAATACTTTTTTTTTCTATAAAGCAGAAGGCATCTAGGCTCAAATGTCAAGGTATTCGGATTGCTGCAAGTCATTGTTGCGGGTTCCAAAACCAAAGCGGAAAATCCGAGATAACACTCAAATTGCCTACACTTTCGCTTTTCTTCCAGGAATGTATTTTGCCCTGATCAAAATAAAAAGTAATAATTTATAAATATACAGATTTCAATATTTAAGCAATAAAACAACACGACATTTTTCTGGTCTCTCATCAAACAATTTTTTCAGAAAACCAAATTTTATAGTCGATTCAACCAAATATTCTATCTACAAAAATATTAGGTTATATCAGGAAAACAATTTGTTTGATTTGTTTGAGTAAACTAAATATTTTGTTTTCCATAAGTTAATATTATTATTTTTTTAGTCTTCTAAACTGGGATACTCAGAAATAAATATTCATGCTAATTAGAGGCATTCAGTTACTTTTTTAATTTGTATGATACTTGAAGTTTTAAACTTAGACATTTCCTTTTTTAAGGAAATGCATTTCCCTGATTCCATTTTTTTAAACCTATTAGACGGCTAACTTAATGGTAATTAATATTTTCTAAGGGCAAAAAATTCATGTGTGGATGATGATATCGTATATTGACCTAGTTTCCTTAAATCTCGTATTCACATTTCCAATTAATATTTTTTTAGTTCAATGATTTTGAACCTTTGAATGAAAAAAAAAATCTATTTTAGATAAGTAATTCATTAATGCACATAACAAATCTTTTTTTCAGCGATATAAATATTGAGACAGCTACAAGCGATATTAATTAACTAAATTATATATTTCTTTCATATAAGGGGTTTGGTAATATTATTTCAATACAATAATTTTTTTTTAATTCATTGCTTGTACCGAATATCTATACTTCTTAGTAATAACCTCCATTTTTCTAAAAGCTTTTAAATTTAACAAAAAAATCTACCCTGCTCGAATCTTCTAAACGTCGCTAAGAGTGTTCTATTGATTAGTTTTTCTACATTTCCATATCATATCGACTATAATGCGATGAGAAATGATTCTTTTATAGAAATGAATCAATACCGTTTTTTCTATATTCCAATTTTATGCTGATTATCAGTCAAAAAATTGAAAGCATTGACTCGAGCTTTGTTCGGTCGAGTGGCACGCGTACATTTATGAATCAACCCCTATGTCTTATGACTTTAAAAAAAAACCCTGGAAATGGCAGGAAAGAAGTACTTTTTGAGCACACTTGAAGTCGCATTACACTCAGAGAGGGGGTCGAAGCCATGCTGCTTTTGTAGCCATACGCGAACTCCATTTATTTTGATGCTCAAATGCATTCATTAGCTTATGATGAACTTTCATGTTTGCCGGCTCACTTTACGAGCATCCCCATCGAGAATCATCGAGTGCTTTCTGTTCGCTGAATCGCTTTGCAATCGGTTTTGTTTTATCCTCTTTGTTTTTCAAGGACCTTCCAATTGGCAGCAACTGACAGGCACCTTAAAACAACTTTTAATAATGAATTAGCGATATTTTGAAAATCATTTCCAGGTCCTGCGTATAATAGACTGTAATGAATATTTTTTAGGCTCTAAAGCCAACATCTTACATCAGCATTCTCAAACAAATTTGTATGCTCCAGTACAGAACTAGATAACCAACAAAATTAGAATTTTTGCCATTTAAAGATAAAACAAAAGTCCACACCTGAGCTGAGGTGTTTTTGAATTGTGGTTAGAAACTTGTGATGAGAAAAAGGTATCCAGTTCCGTGAAATAGATTGTTAAAGGTAATAGCTCAAAGTGACAGAAACATAAAATTGGAACAGGTTCGGTTGTGGATCGCGATAATAAGTGCAATTTTTAGTTTAAAAAAAACATACTGCCGAGATATTGATGTGCTCAGATTCAAGTACATAATTCAAGAATTTGGAGATTAAAATTTCATGAGTTTTGAAAATGGTCTTTAGATAGCGAATAAAAATGTAATCTTCAATTAAAAAATAAAAGAATAATTCGCTTCTAAGATATAGGAGGATGCTCAATAAGAATAAAAAATGTCATCTAAATTTTTTTTCGAAAATAAAGGTTTATGATTTTAGACAATTAGCTATATTTACTGGCTTTTTCTTCGAAAAAAGTATTTTATTATTAAACTGTATTAAGAAACTTCTAGGAAGAATAATATGGTCAGGAAAATATTACAAAGCAATACAAAATAATTAAAAATGTTTACGAATACAATCATTTATTACAAATTTTTTTAATGTAGTAATGAGCAGTAATTAGTCTTATATTATAGAAAAGAGCCTTAATTTTTTTACGTTTCGATTTAAGACAATCAAACCCGCATTTTCATGTCACCTTAATGAATAAAAAAAAAGGAAATGAATAATTACAAGCTCTTCTTTTATTCTTTTCGATAATTAAACAAAATAAACAGCCTAAACGCGAAAATTATATTGTTGTTACATTGCTACAGAACAATAAGCATAATAAACTATAAAACAATACCTCATTCGAAATTATATGGTACGTACAAAATCGAAATAGTTATGGGTGGTTGCCAAAAAGTCGGCCATTTTAGACAATCAGATTTTCGTAAACAAAAAAATTGCCATAACCTCATAAAATATTTTTTTTCAGTCAATGATAACCCAAGAGAGTTGCGTTACAGAACATATATGATAAAACAAAAAATTTCAAAATCCTCGTGAGCATACAATTATCAATTTTTACCTGCATTGTGAATAGTTGGAATAAATATTTTCCAGTTTTATCCGTAAACATCAATTAACTTGTGAGACTATTTTTAACAGGAAAAATGGAAAATTGTAAAATGACAGGGACTTAAAGTGCTTAACTTTTTTGCAATCGCCCTTATCTATAGTTTTGAATTGCCAACCTTTTTATTATATTAAAAATGAGATTCAGAACAAATGTTGTTTAACCCAAGTTTTATTTGATGTTTCAAGAATTTTCTATACAAAAAACAACGGACACTTACCAAAATTACACGGGAAAAATCTATAGTTCAAACAGAAAAGTGAAAACAAAAACCATATCCAGCAATCGGAAATAAATTTGAAAAATTTTGCTGTCAGCTGTATCATATCTTCCTTTAAACGATTTAAAAATGGGTTTTATTAATAATAATAGTGAAAATGAATTATGCTGAAAATCCCTATTTTGAAAATTTTTTAAAGATATTTTGGTCAGATCAAGGATAAATAACGTGGGTTTAGCTATAGATTTTTCCCGTGTAGCACAGCAACGAACCATAGAAGAAAAAGTTAAGAAGTTAAGAAAAATATATAACTACTTTAAGAATATCTCTTTTGAAATTAAATTATTTGATCTTTTTCTGTTACAGGTGAGTCCGTGTACCTTTCTTGTGATTAGGATTTCTGTAAGTACAAAATAAGCGACAAGTAATTATTTACATAATTTATTTTTAAACTTTAGGCTTCAAATAAAGAAATGTTAATTAAAAATCCTGGAAATTTCAAATATTTTTATATTTGTCGCTCAAGCAGCAAATAGTTCAATTTGTCGCCGGTTCGAATTTCAGGGCGGAAAACTGAACTAATTTCAAAGAATTTGATTGGTTTTCAAGAAATTTAAAAATGTTTCCACGGTTTTCGAGGAATTTCGGTAGATTTCAAAACATTTTAAGGGATTTTAGAGAATTTTAAAGATTACCAAACATTTCCCGACATTTTAAGAGATTCTAAAGAATTTCAAAAAATTTCAAGGGTTTTCAAACAATTTTGTAGGATTTCCAAAGATAAGGGGTTTCTAGAGAATTTTGGAACATAAATGGAATTATATAAAATATAAAGGGATTCCTTTTTTATAGGACTATAAGGGTTAAGTTTAATTTAATTTATATTCAAGGTATTTCAAGTGAATTCGAAAATTGCAATAGGTTTAATTTACTTTATTTTTTAGGGATTTTTAATGATTTCTACTGATTTCTAAGGATTATAGTATTTTAAAAGTATTTTAATGTATTTTAAAATATTTTCAATGATATGAAGGGAAAAGCATACCGAATCTGCTCTAGAGTTTATGGAATTTTCAGTTATTTAATAAATTTCTGGATATTTTTTATAAGTTATTGAAAAGTGCTGTTAACATTTCCAAACTGTAATCTTTAATAAAAAAGTGTAAAAATTTTACATAAAGTATTCGTACATTTGTAAAACTACTAAAAATTCTGTGAACTATGCAGAAAATTCTGAAATCTTTACAGAAAATCTTTGTTTTAGTATCTCCATATGAGATTATGATAGGTTATACAATTTTTTTCTGTTTCTCTACTTTTTACATTAGTTATTCATTCCTTCAATATTTTCGTATCATTTATTTCGGTTCTGATTATCCATTAATCGATTTCAATATAATTATTTTATAAAACAAATTTCCTGTTGTCCCGAAAAAATTATAAGAAATTATGATAGGCCTATACTTATTTAAGGATTTTAATAAAAGAATTTAAGTAATACAAAAAAAAATCGAAGAAAGAAAAACAGTGTTCTTAAAAATTGAAATATGAAAATTAATATTATTTTATAAAATCTTTAATACAAAATAAAATTCGACTATAACTGTGAAATCATTCTAAAATTAATTAAAAAAAACTAATACATAATTTTTCAAAAAATAAAAGGTTAAATCGTTAAATATAAGGGCCTTATTAGTTTTTACATATCTCGCACTTTTAAACAATTTAAAAAAATTAAAATAATTCTTGCAAAAATGTGCGATGATATTTAAGAGAATCTTGGAGCCGGATAAATGTGTTTTAAAAATAGTGGCACTAACGTGGTTTTTTGAAGAAACCCTTCAAGTATTTGGAATGGTTGAACGTCGATACGTCATCTGGTGACAAAAATCCGAACTAGAAAGAATACGTACGATTTTAATTGTGGAGCTTAAAGTATTATTGGATAATAAAAATGAGTCTTTATCGGAAACAAAGGGTATGGAATTGACATATTATACAGGAAAAAAACACATTTTTTGACAATATTATTTTTCTAAAAAAACAATTATTGTACTATTTATCGTGAGGTTCAAAAGATTATAAACTTAAGTGGTGTTATTTTGAATTAAAAATGAACTGAGTTAGGTTAGAATTCGTATTTAAATTCCCATCGTCTATTATATTATAATATGAAACTTACATGAAATAGTAAAATAATATTTTTTTTTAACCTTTTTGACAAAAATGTGTCTTTTCTCTGTACAGGACGGAAATTCTATATAAAACTATTTGTTTTTGATGAAGATTTGTTTTTAGTATTCAATAATTGTTTTATACTTCACTAAACAATCGTAAAAACACTTTTATGCCAAAATTAAAGCACATCTTTAAAATTGTACCTACTCTTTCTGGTTCCAGTTTTTGGCACCAGATGGCGACATGGTAGAACACCATTCCCAATATGCTGAAATTTATTTTGAATATGCCGCTGAAAATGACCTGCGTCTCTCGTGTAGCGCAAGCGTATGTACGCTGCTGCTACCATGACGCCGTGACTCTCGCTCCTTTCGCGATTTTTCGTTTGTGACTTAGTGGATGCTGACTTGAATTTATTGCAAGTTAAATCACTTTGTTCATTGATATTATTGTTCTGCCTATTTAGTTTCTGTAAAATGGGTAATTTTTAGTTTAGTACTGAAGAAAAAGTCAATGGTTAAATAGAACTGGAAAAGTGTCCTTAAGCAAAGTTAGGTTACATAAATTATATTTCCAGAAAAATTAAAAATTTCAAGGTATCATATTTCTCATACTTTTCCATGTATTTAACAACTTATTATTTGATTTCAATAAAATGTTGTGTTCCTTTTCAGCAAGAGAGTTTCCTTTTTATAGCAGCTCCCTTGGAACCAAAAATCGGTTCTAATCGAAACCCCAGTTCTGTCTGTGTAACTTTCTCTAAACTTTTTTCGCAAATAAACCAGTGGCTAAGAGTAACTGGATTTAGAATTATCCGCACATAATAAAGCCTCGCGTAAGACGAGGTTGAACGAGAGGAGACGCATACATTTATTAAAAATTAAAATCACAATGGCCTCTCGGCTGCTTGCTTTCGTTCGGCCGTCGGCTGTTTGCGCGAGAAGAGAGCACAGAGTATTGCACAAGGGACCCTACAAACCAGATTTGTCTCTCTTTTTTTTTTTTAATACCTTCCACTTCTTGTACGCTATCTAGGGTAAAGAATCGAAGGAGAAATTCTCGTACATGGTACACGCCACCTATACATATTTTCAAATCGTAAGAAGGAGCAACTCGTATTATACAATTGAATCGGGCTCCTTGTAGTCTTGAGTCTCGTGCAAGCGTGAATGCGATCTCGCGCACGTGTAGTATCTGCTATGCCTATGGCTATGCCATTCGAATTGTACACGTATAAGCTGCCAAACAAAGCGAAATAATTCCAGCATCAGAGCCGAGGAGTGCCTCCAGTGGCTTCATTCTAAAACTCGAATGAAAAGGTTTTCCAATTGAGAAAATTTCACTGAAACGACACCCAAAAGTCTCAAAACAAATTTTAGATTTATAGGTATACACGACAATTTTTCAATTATAGAGTATCGGCGTAAACAATGGACAAAAGATTTCTATTAATTGGACAATTTATTCCGAAAAAGGTGATCACTCAGCACAGAGTACACTGTTAAAACAATGTGGTACATTAATTTTAATATACCATCATGTTGCAAAATAAATAAACGGTACAGGACAAAAGTTTGAATACACTTTTTTTATGATTCATTAAGTTCTCTTAATTTTAAATGTTAGAACTAAAATTTTTTATCTTTAAATGATTAAATGCTCTCAAAATTCTGTAGAAAATGAGCCCAGGATGAAGTCTATTTGTCTATTTTTCAAGTAGATATTGCAAGTATAGTATATATTTCAAAGTTTTCTCAAATTTTTAATGACTTCCTTCATAGTCAATGTTTTTTTAACGATCTTGGGCTCATTTTGAAGCTCTTTTTTCACAGTATGATGCCATCTTATGAGTATAAATCGTGAAAATTGCCTAATCAAATTGCAATGACTTGAAATTGTACCAAAAAGTTGTAAAAAGTGCAATATTCTTTGTAGTAAACGAAATATTTTGATAGAATATATGAAACATATAATCATGAATTTTACATGAAATTTCCTCAAAATATTTACTATTTATTTAATTTTTATTCTGATTTGCCTACAAATAAGATGTTTTCAAATTTTTCCAACTTTTTTGTTACAATTTCAATTCCTTGCAATTCGTTAAAACAATTTTCAAGGTTTATACTTATAAGCTCTTAAAATTGCTTTTAATTTGTGTAAAGTGCAAATAGCTGGCTTTTCTAATAAATTATCAATATACGGTATATATGAAATTAAATGTTCATAGTCTATTAATGGAGATTTCGTATACTGAGGTTTAAATTTAATATACAAATGTATATTAAAATTGCAAACCTTTTTAACAGTGTATATACAGGTTGACCGCTGGATCGGGAACACGGGAATTTTTCCAAGAAAAATCTATTTAACCACTTGCTGGGTGGCCCTGGGACCAACAAACCGGGAATTTTATGAGACTGGGAAACCCCGGAAAATGACAGCGTATTTATTTTAAGCCCGAGAATTTGATAAATTTGTATTTTTTTTAAAGTCTGCCAAAGTATGATTTCAATCATTTTTAAAATAATCAGTTGAATCTTTATCTTGTGCAATTATGATATAATTCAGTTTACATTGCGTAATTCGAAAATCTTTCACTTACAAATTTTTCGTTTTCAATTTTAATTTCCTAGCGTAAATTTTTCATTTGAAAGAATTTTAAAATGAAGTTTTAAAGACCTAAGAAATTATAAATTTGTAGCTTTATAAATCTACAATTTTGGATTGAAAAAAACCTTTTTAGTTGATCATACGTGAATTTAAAGTCTAATGATTTTTCAAATTGAACAATACAATTGTGATTAACAAGTGAATAATAATTGATTTTGCAAGACGAATCGGAATCATTTTAAAATTTACGAAACTCCCGATTTTAATGTTACAAATTAAACTGTTTCAATTGGAAAGTCTTAGTAGTTAAACAAGTGTAAATGCACAATTTTAACTTTATAAACTATTTTCAATTTTAAAATAACTTAAAAATAATATATTCATAAGTAAAGGCTGTTATTAAATATAAAATATTGTTTTAATCTAAAATTTGAAAATTTGTAATTTTTTAATTAAGAAAAATATCAATTGCTTAATATTTAGAAATATTTTATTGTTCTTTGAAAAAATTCCCATTTTAATTGTTTCATTAGAAACCATTCAATTTGAAAATAAACTAATAAATTTCTTAGAAAAAAATCGAGTAAGTTGAAGAGATACTTAGAAGGTTTGCAAAGATTTAAAATAAACGAAGTTTTTACGTATACTGACCAAATCCGGCTATTTGGACCAAAATTTCCGTGCAAATAGCGCACGGCCTAATTTAAAACATAATAAGATTACAGATTTTACAGATTTTTGTGGATATCGAAAAAAAAATTAAGAAGCTTTTTAGGAATTGTTAAAGGCTTCAAAAGAATAAAAAACATTTTCTTAAGATTCGCAGAAAAATTGAAAATTACTTTTTATTGTCAAAAAATAATTTTAAGAGTATATTTAAAAAGATTTAAAAAGATTTCCAAAATTGTCAAAAATGAATCCAGAAGATTTTAAGGAAATATTTTTTTTATTTTGCAGGGATATAATAACAAATTTAGGAAGAATTCGAATCATTTTGAAAGATGCTTAGAAGTTTTGAAAACATTTTAAAACTAATTTAAAATTTGAATAAATGTTTCAAGATTATGAAGCTTTTCAAGGTTTTTTAAACTATTTAAAATGAAAATAATTTAACTTTTAATTTCAGAAGTTTTCAGTTTATAACAAAAATGTAATCGTTCAATTATTGTAATGTTGGCAATTTTATTGTTCGCGATCTTTTAATATTTCCGCTAAGTTTAAACTTTGACCGTTATAACTTTAATTGTTTTATTTGAGAACAAAAATTAATTTGTTAATGAAAGTTTCGAATTTTTATTTTTACAATTTTTATTTTTTCTAACTGAAAATTTCTTAAAATGGTATAGTTTTTAACATTTACAAAATTGATTGATTCTTCAATTTAGAATGTGAACATGGCACTTATGTTTTTTAACCAGAAATATTTGAACTTCTCAATTTAAAAATTTTTGAATTTGATAGTATTTTATTGAAAATTGTTAAGCTTAAAAGTAGTTAATGCTTCCATTTTATAGATTAAATTACTGAGCGTTGGAATACAAATTTTCTGAATTGAATATTTATTTAGCTTCAATTTGAAAAATTCAAAATTCAACTGTTTCATTTTGAGTGCTTTAATTTGCAGTTCAGTATCATGTAGTTTGAATGAAAAAATTATCAGCTGTAAGAGAGCTGATAATTACTAAGTTACTCAAAAAATCAATGAAGATACCATTTTAGTAGACCTTTTACAATAATCACTACTTAGATTTAATAAGTTTGAAATTAAAGTCTTCAAACTTGTATAGTTTAAAAATAAAAATCCTAATAGTTACAGAACATTAAAGGGAAAACCGTTAAAAATTGAAAATATCAGTGCCCGAAATTCGAGAATTGAGAATTTACCAAATTTTCGTAAATTGAAATCGTTTCAAAAAATAATTTCGAGAATAATTTCAATTTGTAATAAATAAGGCGAACAAACAGAGGCCTGCTAAAGCTAAATACTGTAACACTTTGATTGAATAAGCCCTTACAAATGCTCTTAATAGTTTTAGATTTCAAGGGATTCAAAATGTATTCGTTTTTGAACAATGCTTTTTAGGACTTGAACGGTTATGAACTCAGAACATTTAGAATCGAAGAGTTCAAGATTAATTTTATTTACATATCAAACTTTGTATTTCCAATTGAAAGTGCACAACATTTAAGTCATTTTGAACTAAGAAAACTCAAAATATAATCATTTTTATTATATTTACTATTTTTATTTTGTTGAATTTTAATCAATTTTGTGTACGATTTTTAACTTTTCACACCTGTCATTAAAAGATCGAGTCAGGTCGTTGGCTCAAGATTCTTCTTGAGCGCAATAATTCGTGAACTAACGCAATTGACCTCGCAGACTTAACACCAATTGACCAAGAGAACTTGGCTGCCATCGCGTTTTTACTCAGAAACAAATAATACGATATACGTAGAATGAGTCACAATAACCTCGATTGAAAATCATTAAAAGTTGTTACAAAAACGTCAAGTGTCCATACGTTTTCTTAGTAAGTATCTGGGGAATCCTGCCACTACTTTTTGTACCGGAATTTTCCTTTTGCCGCGTCTCCATTCGTGGATGCTTAAAGAGAGCATTTAAACGGATGAATAAAGTAGGACAGAAGCAAAGATAATTGAAGAAGAAATAAATAAAAATGTAAATTGTCCGATGATTAAAATATTTCTCCTTTCGATACCAATAATTACTATATTATTATATGCCTACTGTACATCATTGCGATTCTAAAATTGTCTATAGTTGAAAATTTGCGCATAAACCTTTTGAATGGGAGCTAAATTCTAAAGGTGTAGTCTAGACTCTAGTCACTAGTGAGTCTAGTCTGACGATACTTTATTTTCTTTAGACTGAAAATAAAATAAAATTCTTTTAAACAACCTCCACTGTTTCAAAGGAGTTTCATGCTGTAGGTTTTCTTTTATGCAAACTGTACAAAGCGAGGATAATCCTTCTCATGGGAAATATGTTATACCTGCGCCACGCAGAGAATTTTTTGAGTGTTCACTATGTCATAGTTCATTATTATGATTATACATTATGATTTCTTCATATTCGACTGTCACAAACTTGCGCGCATGTTCCGGTATAATATGACTCACAATCCGAAATACAGCTTAATGGGGGTTTTGTTGTTGTTGTGAAGGGAAACAAAGAACAAGTGTTTAGAGTACCACCATGCTACTCATATTTTGCAACACAAGGTTCTAAGTATTATAAGGTGCACGAGTCTAACATTACTATGGGATATTTTTTAAGTCGGTGCACTTGGGTTGCACCTTGGATGTGCAGCTCATCGATATTCAATGCGGGCAATTGTTTTCAAGACAAAGAAACACACGATCAAACTTTAGGCCTAGGGTGACAAGCACCACCGGTAGATTTCATTTCAAATTAGAATGAAAAATATTAATCCAAGCATTAGATTTTTCTCAAAAGTGTTAGATTTATTCTACACCATGTTGTTCTGTAACGGTTGTTTTAGTTTACTGTAAAATATGAATAAGAGAGTGTTTAAATATATAATGAATCTTTAAACATTGTTTACAAATGATAGGGTATCCTCTGTAATTTGATTGTGTTTTTCGCTATATAGTAATAAATATATTTTGTTGAATTCTTTTTAATATTGTTTTGTTCTAATGAGCAATGGTACATATAATCCGTGTTTCGAATCTTATTCTTGATTTCTATCTTCAAAGATAAATTTCTACGCTGAGTTTTCAGGTTTTGATTTGATAAGCAGAGGCGATCATACTTAGGTTGTTTGCTTTAGTTTAG
>NC_046665.1:126426546-126431730 GCF_010883055.1 Belonocnema kinseyi
GTTCCCCGTACTAAAAGTGAGACTTGGCGCAATAAAGTGCAGATACTGGGTCAAGCATCGGTGGAAAATCGGCAAATATAAATAACCAATATAGGCTGCCAGCACTGGCTCAACACTGGACCGATTAAAATGCCGATATTGGCCCAATAACTTTAGCCAACCTTTGGCTGCGAAAGTTGGACCAACACTGGGCCGCGTATTCAGCTCCGGCAATTCGCACTTGGGAATAATCAACAAATGGCTGCTTCAATACCATTGAAAAAAAACCTTTCGTCATTTGCTACGCCATGTTGGCTCAATCATTTAAAACTTTGAAATTTCGTCTTCATATTCGTGATCAATAAACAAAAACCCCAAGAGTTAGTGCTTTTTTCACACTAGGTTTCTTGGTAATTAACGGATTATTATATGAATTAAATTTTTTTTATATTATTGTTTGGCATAAAAAATAAACAAATTCGGCCATAGTTCAAATGCTCTTATCAGAAAGGGATTAAAAAAATTTCACTACTTGTCTAGAATAGCCTGGAATGTACTAAAATGATTTTGCAATGCTCTGTAATTTTGTATAGAATGTTCTTGACTAGGCTAAAATGGTCTGAACTATTCATCAATTCAATATTCTACAATTTTCTATTATTCATATCGATTAGGGACAACTTTCTTAAATAGACATCATTCTTTGTTGCAAATTCAACTGTTTTGTTAAAAATTCATATTTTTGGGTTAAAAATTCCGCTCTTTTCTTTGAAAAATTAACCTTTTGTTTCAAATTCATATTTTGTTGCTGACAAAGTCAACTGAAATATTTTTTAAATGAAAACTATTTTTTTTTCTTTGAAAATTGGTCTTTTTGATTTAAAAGTTTATCATTTTCAGTACAATTATTGAACCTTTCTTGGAAAAAATATAACTGTTTTGTTGAAAATTAAACAATTTCCTAGAAAATTTCCTTTTTGTTTAAATTTTCATTTTTTTGTGTTGAAAAGTGAATTGAAATCTTTTCGGGTGAAAGTTCAACTTTAAACAAATTTTTTTCGTTTTTTATTAAAAGTTCATCTGTTTCAGTACAAATTTCATCTTCCTTGGATAAAACTAAAAATGCAACTATTTGGTAAATAATTACACTATTTTGTTAAAAATTCATGCTTTTTGGATTGAAATTTCAATGCTTTTGTATAAATTAAATTTTTGTCACAAAATTCATATTTTGATCTTCAAAAGTCAACCGGAATATTTTTCGGATAAAAATTTAACTATTTAAAAAAAATTTTCTTGTCTTCAAATAAAAATTCATCTGTTTTAAGAGAAATTTAATCTTTTTTGCGATACAAATGGAACTATTTGTTAGAGAATTCAACAATTGTGTAAAAAAGTCATCCTTTTTGGTTAAATATTCGTCTTTTTGGGTTGAAAATTAAATTTTTTCATAGCAATTTATTTTTAGTTTCAAAATTCAAAATGTGATCCTGAAAAGTCAACTGAGACCTTTTCAACAGAAAATTTAACTATTTTTATTGTTGAAAATTTACCTTTTTGATTTAAAAATTCGTCTGTTATGGTAGAAATATCATTTTTTTAAATCAAAATGCAACTTTCTGGTTAAAAATTATTCTTGTTTGAGTATTTAACAATTTAAAAAAAGATTTTGTTGAATCACCTTGTTCCGAAATTATTTTTTTTCTTGAAGATTTTTATTTTAGTTGACAATTTATCCCTTTAGTTAAAAGTTAAACTATTTCGTTAAAAAATCTTTTTTAATTGATAATTCAACTGCCTCGGAAAAAGTTAAACTACATTGTTAATACTTTTTATTGAAGGGTTTTGTCTTCGGTTTAAAACTTAACTGTATAGGCGAAAAGCCTTTTTTTTGTTTAAAATTAATTTTTTAACTGAGAATATAATTTTTCCATTTTTTATGATTGATTTTTTTGCTTGAAAATTTCCCCTTTTTTAGAAAAAATAATCTTCTTGGTTTAAAAATTCATGTTTGTTGGGTAAAAATTCATGAGTTTTGCGGAATATTAATTTTTTTGCTGAAGTCATATTTTGGTTTCAAAATTTAATTTTTGTAGAGAAGATTATTCTTTTGCTTGAAGGTTCAACAATTTAGGTAAAATTTTAATTTTTTTAAATTAAAATATAAACTAAGACACTTCTTTGTTGAGAAATTATCTTTTTAGGTTGAAGATTCAACTATTACGTTAAAAATATAAGTACTGTGTTGGACATTCAAGTACTTTGTTAAAAAGTAATCTTTTATAGTACAAAATACATTTTTTGTTTAAAATAAATTAATAAACTTGAATATTTGAAAGATGTATCTAAAATACTGTTTTATTCCGTTTCTAAAAGATTCTATGTACAAAATATTACAAAATTAAAATGCTGGAATTTGATGTAACTTTTCCAAATTTTTTTAAATTCATATTTTTCAGCTAAAATTCTCCTTTTTTGTTAAAAAAAAATCAAGTTCTCGGACACCCTGCCTAATGCCACAAAGCAATAACTAGAAAAACATTTCTGGAAACTAAAAATTACTTAAAGTAAGGGGGGGGGAGGTATTTAGTTACAGCGGGAGGGGGTCTTAAGAAGAGCATATAATCCGTTACGTAATTTAAGTACGGCCCCTTACATTTTGTAAGTTGATTGTAAAAAGAAGTATAATATGTATAAATAATATGAATTTACTTTGTCGATGATTTTTTTTGCTAATACAGAAAATTTAATAATATACTTCAAACTAAACCATTTCGAATTTATGTTTAACCTCTAAATTCTTTCAAGTGATAGACATACAATTTTATTGCCATATAATAGAAAGCTTTAATACATGAACAATGTGAATGTAAGAATTTTCCGGATTAAATAGTTTTTCAATATCTTCAAATAAAAACATTTAAAAAATTTATATTGGATACCTTAGAATTTTACTAAATTTTCCTTCGCTCAAAAGCGGAGAGAACCGTAAAACCAGAAATCCTCCAGATTTCTCCTGAAATAAATCATTTTCCTCGGCCTACTATGAGTGAAAATGTAAACTGGCTGCAATTTATTGAAACTTTTTCGCGAAAGTATGAACTTGTTTGCAGCCCCCAGACACAAGGGAGCAAAAAGGAAACAAAGAAGAAAAGTTAAAAATAAGGCAGCACGTGGGTGTAAAGTCTGTACATTGAAAGTTTCCCCGAGGCTATTTCTTTGCCGTTTGACCTGCGGGGAAGCCTCTTTGCTTCACGTTGAGGTAGCGCAAATTATGTGTACCCCTCGGTTGTATGCCTGGCAACCCGCCTTGCACTGAGATACAGGATATAGAGACCCGAGAATATGCTCTGGTGCATAATCATAGCCATATAGATTGCGTTGCATACGTGCATAAGACTTTACTATGGCTATGAAGCAACAACCCCATTTTATAAGCAATTGTCCTTGAGAGGAGTCTTTGGAGACGTTTCTGAAGGCCGACTGAATAATAAAACAAACCACCATAGACTAAAAGCGAGCAAGAAGAAAGAGAGGAGCTCTCTTTTGCGGAAACATAATGCCAGCACCAGACCCCAATGGAGCTTCTTTAGATGCATTCACTACCATGGTTGGAGACACTTTCTCCGTGAATAGCCTTCAAATTTTGTTTATAATGTTAAAGAAGCTGGTCTTAGTTAACAGTCTTGTAGCTCTTATGTCTTCAATCTAACTTGAGCACCACGTTTAAAAGAAATTTAAGACGATTGTAAACACAGACCAACATTGTTCAAGGTTGATGTCCAAATACCAAATTCTAAGGGAGTGCAACATAAAACTAAACTAAAGCAAGCAACCTGAATATGATATTCTCTGTTTACGATGTACCTGAAGTTCCGAACGTTCAAATGAACGAAATGAAAAAAAAAATTAATATTTTTTTTTTCTGAAATTAGCCTGGCGGAATTAGTTCAGCTAAAAGCAGAAATGAGTATTATACGAAAAAATCTCCAAACAAAATTTTTTTTAATGTTAAAACATTCTAAAATGTAATGCAGATAGGGGCAACACAGAATGTGCCGAATGACCGACTTTATTCAATTTTTTATCCAATAAAAGATAGTGTTAATTTACCTTGTTACAGCACAAGTTTTTTCAGGGGGGTAAGAGCAGCCGGAAAGAATATTTAAAACCACACCTAGTGTATCAAATCAGAAAATCGTCAAAATGAACGCCTTTATACAGTTTTTTTTCGAGTCAAAAATAATTTTAATTTACCTTGTTATAGCACAAGTTTTTTCAGGGGGGTAAGAGCCGCCGGAAAGAATATATAAAACAACCCCTAGTGTATCAAAATCAGAAAATCGTCCAAATGTATAAAGGCGATCATTTCGACGATTTTCTGATTTTCACACACTAGGGGTGGTTTTAAATATTCTTTCCGGCGGCTCTTACCCCCCTGAAAAAATTGTGCTATAACAAGGCAAATTAACACTATCTTTTATTGGATAAAAAAGTGTATAAAGACGGTCATTCGGCACATTATGTGTTGCCCCTATCTGCATTACATTTTAGGGTGTTTTACCCTTAAAAAAATTTTTTTTGGAGATTTTTTCGTATAATACTCATTTTTATGCTTAGCTGAACTAATTCCGCTAGGCTCATTTCAGAAAAAAAATATTTTTTTTTTTTTATTTCGTTCATTTGAATGTTCGGAACTTCAGGTACATCTGTTTATGAAATAAAAACTTGAAAACCTAGCGTAGAAATCCATTTTTGAGGATAGATATAATTTCGAACACGAATTATATGTACCACTGCTTGGTAGAACAAAATGCTACTAACAAGAATTCAACAAAATATATTCATTACTATATAGCGAAAAACACAATCAAATGCAGAGAATACCATATCATTTCTAAACAACTTGTAAAGATTCATAAAAGCTTTAAATTGACTGTTTTAATCATATTTCACAATAAACTAAAAAACCCTCCCAGAAAAACATAGTGTACAAGAGATCTAACACCTTTGAGAAAAATTTAATGTTTGGATTAATATTGTTCATTCTCATTTCAAAAGAAATTTACTGGCGAGGCGTGTCTTGACTTTTCCCGTGAAAACCTTTCAAATTTTTTTTTATAATGCTAAAGATGCTGATCTTAGTTAACAGCCTTGTAGCTCTTATGTCTTCAATCTAACTTGGAAACCACGTCTAAAAGAAAT
>NC_046665.1:126431830-126437197 GCF_010883055.1 Belonocnema kinseyi
CTGCACTTTATTGCGCCAAGTCTCACTTTTAGTACGGGGAACCATGTTTCACGAGGATCAGCCAAAGTCTGGCCCAGTGACGGCACATTACTGGGCCAAGTGGCACTTTTATCACGGCAAACCATGTTTTATTTAAATCGGCCCAATGTTGAGCCAGTTCTGGCAGCCTATATTGGTTATTTATATTTGCCGATTTTCCACCGATGCTTGACCCAGAATCGGCAATTTGTTTCGCCATGTCGCAGTTTTAGCACCTAATAAACAAATCTTACACGTATGATAAAAAAAATTTATTGAAAAATTGTCAAAGTTCACGATGAATTTTTTTAAGTTCTGTCATTAAAATTTTTTAATGTTTATGAAAAATTACATTTCCTGTCATTGCAAAAAGTTGTAAAGCAGGCTACAACGGAAAAAAATGAAATATTACGCCAAGAAAAATTGTAATCGATTTAAATTATTTATTTAAAAATTATTGTATTGATATTCCTGTTAACATTTCGTGTATTTTAGATTTACACAACGTCGCATAATAATAAATAATTAGAAAAAGGGAGCTTAAAATTTGGTTCTTTAACTTGCCCGACTGCTAGGGCTAGGCGATAGATTTAGGTATATAGATGTAGGTTCGATACCCCGTAGCGTTAGGAATTTTATTTGTAATATGATGTTCAAAATGTAATATATGTGTATTCAATCTAAACAGACAGGATTTATATTCAAAGTTCTCGCAATCAATTAATATTTATTTTTTAAATATCTTTTTTCTCATATCCTTAGACCGTAGCCAATGTTGGGCCGACAATGGCAGTCAAGCCCTGTCTGCCAAGTCAAGGACATAGTTATCAATCCGGCAATGACGCGACGAATTCAGCCAGGTTTGGTCCAATACTGGTACCCAGTGTTGGGCCGACAGTGGCAGCCAAACCTTGGCTGCCAAGTGCAGGCCATAGTTATCATTCCGTCATTGGCGCGACAATGGCAGCCGAGCTTCGGCAATATTTTTGCCGACTATGGGCCAATGTTAGGCCGTATGTGACTTCGCACTTGGGTTGTAATCTGTAGTTTAGAATTAAAATTATTTCTATAAAGTTTAAAGATATTGCCACAGTGTGAAAGATTTCAGATGTAGATTCCTTTTACCGACATTTACCGACATCTCGAATAATCGAGGGTTTGTGACCGTGCTAAATTGTGATCCATCGAGGTATCCGTAAATGTCGGTAAAATGAATCTTTAGTTAGAAATGATCTTGATATGTTTTTTTCTGTTTTTTCATTAACTTCTCATACAGTGATTAAATATTTTCTAAAACATACATCGTCAGTTAATTTTGTCGATTATCATTTGCAAAAGAAAAGAAGAGACCGCGTCAAGATTTTTTCGCTGCCATGCAATCCGACCAATTGCGACGAGCGTTGGGTCATTCATAACGCAAGTGCATAGCGTAAGCAGGAAGCAGTTGGTTAAGCGTAATAAACAAGCTGCTAGGCTCATCATCGCAAGTTCACATTAACTTGGTAGCGTGACAATTACATGTGCACAAAACTGCGTTGCGTAATAGATCTTCCGGAATGAGGAACCCAAAGGTTGCTGATCCCATTAGTATGAAGAACTCTGATGGTGAGAAGAAAAGAAGATACCCAATTTTTTATTTATTTATTTTTTTTTTTATTTCACCGTCAACGTTGAATGTTTACTGTTGAAAAAAGGGCTAAACGAAATCCGGAAGCGAAGCTTCTGTCACTCGAAGAGGAGATCCAAAAGAAAGAAGGATGCTGATTATTCTACGGACGGATGTTCTCTTTCACTATTCGTCAAAAGCCATTCCCCTTGGAGGAAGTCGATCTGCAAAAAGACATTTAAAGAAAAATAAAAGGATTGATGTCTTCAGGATATACTAAGCCTTTTTTTATCCTTTATGAGAATTTCAAGGATAGCCTCAAAGATACTTGATATTTACAATTTTGAGAAGGTTATAAAATTGTAAATTTTGGTAAGACGGATTTTTTTGACAAAGTTGAAGTAAAAAATAGTTGTTCCTCTGGAATTTTATGGGTAAGAGGTAAAAACTAAAAACAGTGGGTGTTCAAGTTTCATAAAAGAAAGCACTTATCTTCTTTTTTTTTTGCGAAAAGGTGTTCGCAGATCTGCGCTGACCCTAATTCGTTTTGTTAAAACCTTTACGTAACGAAAGACCTGGAATCTGGAGGTCATTTTTCCACGCTGTGCGAACCCATTTACTCATTATTCATGGAAAGATACTCGCATTCTTAGGCGACTTTACGACGACCTTAATTCACCTGTTGTCGTCTTTCACGCTGAAATTTACTGAACATTTTGAAAAATGGTTGAAAACTGATTCTAAGTTGAAAGATTCATACTCAACTTTCAATAATCATAAAATGTAAATCGCTTGAATCATCAAAAGAGTCTGAAAAATAATCGTTTAACAAATTCAATTAATTATTGAAGATTGATTACTTATTCCAGGGTGGCTGTAGGTAAGGAAAAAACCTGGAAGCCAGTGAAAAGTTGGGAATTTAAAACAGATGGCCAAAAGTCGGAGAATTTCTATGAGAGGCACTTTAAAATTTAAGTAACTCTGAAGGGCAATATTTAATATCGTTTTTTTGTTGTAGTTGCTTTCTCCTGATGATCGTATTTTTAGATACGAATCTTATTATTTTCTTGAAAATCTAACTACTTTTTATTTAAAATAAAAATTATTTTGGTTGAAATATCTGTTATTACATTATTTGCTCAGAACTCACCTGTTTTCTTTGAAAATTCAACTATTTAATTGAAGGTAAAACCACTTTGTTAACTAATTGTTTTTTTGTGTTCAAGATTCATCATTTTAGCTGAAAATTCATCTCTTTGGTTGGTAGTTTTTTTGTTTTTTTTTTTGTTGAGAATTCATTATTAACTAAATATTTAAAGACTCAACAGGAAAATTTATCATTTTAGTTAAACGTTCATCTCTTTGGTTTAAAATTCGTTTTTTTTTTTAAACTGAAATTGTAACTTTTCCATTTTGGTTGAAAATTAATAGTTTTAGGTTGAAAATTTTTCTTTTTTGTTAGAAAACTAATATTATTAATTGAAATTCCCTCTTTGTTTTTTGTTAAAAATACATCTGGTTGAAAATTAAACTGTTTTACAGAAAATTCGTCTATTGGCTTGAAAGTTCAAGAATTTAGATGAACTTTTTATTCTTTGTTTCTTGAAAAATCTTTATTTGTTAAAAATTCATCCTTTTGGTTGGAAAATTTAAGATCTGGGTTGAAAGTTAAAATACTTCGGTAAACAATTTTGTTATTCAAAATTCATAAATATTTTGAAAATTTATCTCTGGTTCAAAACTAAACTATGAACTATGAACTACTTTGTTAACTATACATTTTTTGGGTGTAGATTTATAAGTTTTTTTGAAAATTCATCTCTTTGGATGAAAATTCGACTTTTTTTAAATCTGTTTTTTGGATACAATATTTGTATTCGCAGGCATAAAAATTCAACTATTTTATAGAAAATTTATCTTTTTGATTGAAAAGTTGTATTATTTAGTTAAAAGTTAAACTACTTTCTTAAAAACGCATTTTTTTATTGAAGATTGATCATTGTACTCAAAAATTAATTACTTTGGTAGGAAATTAATCTATTTGGTTAAAAACTCGTATTTTTCGTAAAATATCTGTATTTGCGGTTTTAAATTTCAACTGTTTTTTTAGAAAAATCATCTTTTTGGTTGATTTTTTTTTTAATACTTTGTTCAAAATTAATTTTTTTTTATTAAGGATTCACTATTTTAATTGCAATTTCATTTCTTAAGTTGAAAATTAAACTATTCTATTGAAAATTCATCTATTTTGTAGAAAATTAATATTTGCGGGTTAAAAATTCAACCAGTTTATAGAAAATAAGTCTTTTTGGTCTAAAAATTGTATTTTTTGTTCAAAAGTAGAACTGATTTGTTAAAAATTCTTTTTTTTGGATGCTGAATTATCATTTTAGTAAAAAATTCATCTTTTGAGTGAAAAATAAATATTTGCGGCGGTAAACTATTGTTTAGAAAATTTATATTTTTGGTTTAATATTTTACTTTTTTGTTGAAAATATTTTTTTGCCTTATTTTTTGAGAATTAATTTATTTATTGAAAATTTAACATTTCCATTTTCGACTTGAAAATTATTCTTTTTTAGTTGAAAATTAAACTATTTGTTTGAAAATTGGTCTATTTTATCAAAACTTCGTTTTATCGTAAAAGTTTGTAATTTTGGTTGAAAGTTTGTCTTTTTAGATTGAAAATGTTTCTCTTATGGTTTTAATTTCATCTTTTTTGGGTTAAAGTATCAACTATTCCATTTTTTGTTAAGAACTCACCTTTTTAGGTTTAAAATTCTTCTATTTGATTGAATATTCAAAATTTGGTTCAACCTGATTTTTTTTTTAAATATGAACTATTACATTTTCTGTTAAGAACTCATCTTTTTGTTAGAAATTCATCTTTTCGGATTTAGGTGAAACTTTTTTCTAAAAGATTCGACTTTTTAGATTGAAAATACATCCGCTACCAGATTAAAATTCTTGTCTTTGAGTAATGTCAAAGAAAATAAAAAATTAATAATGTAAAAATCAGGGAAAAGTCAGGCAATTTTGAAAATGGAAGTTTTGCGGCCACCCTGCTTTTTCAGAATGTATGTCCCTTAAGAATGAATAGTTTTGAAATAAATGCCTTTTAATATTGCAGTATTTTTAATCAAGTAATAAAAATATGTTAAGCAATTTATATTAATTTAAATTTAACCTTATTAATAAATTTAAATTAGGCAAATTAAATGTTAATTATGAACAATTTTAAATGGATGAGGCTTTCGACATTGATAATTTTCCAATATTTCATCCCAACACTTTAGAGTGTGATATTAACGTATTTTAATTCAGATTAATTAAATTAATTAGAAACGCATAAACCGATTAATTTATTATGAAAGGTAGGAAAAGCAAGGAAGCGTTTAACTATCTCGACGTGTGTGAACCGCAAAAAGTGTTATTTCGGTTTGTGGCAAGGACGCTGATTACTACTATATCCCTGAGCACTAGAACGGCGAATAACAATTAAAATCTTCTGCGTTCCCACGTACCGTGGCTTTTTTGTATCCACTTTCGTGTGAACTTGATGGAAATTGCTATAACAAACAACCTAAAAATCGTATTGCAGCAAGCGCTGTACCATTATTATAAGAATAATAAAAGTTTGCATCAACAATTGAGACTCCGGATTCTATAACCACGCATAAAATTTGCCTGGCCGCTTCAGGCCGCTCGAGTTGGCCCCTGATGGCTTGAAAATCAGTTTTCGA
>NC_046665.1:126437297-126468931 GCF_010883055.1 Belonocnema kinseyi
TTTCGAAAACTGATTTTCAAGCCATCAGGGGCCAACTCGAGCGGCCTGAAGCGGCCAGGCAAATTTTATGCGTGGTTATAGAATCCGGAGTCTCAATTATGGATATGAAGGAAGCTAAAATTGTATGCCAGGATAGGTAAGTGTGAAGAAAAATAGTTTATATGGGGAATTTTCCACAGGCAGGGCATTTCGGTGTCCATGGATTATATTATTAAAAATACTGGTTATATATTATTATTATATTAAATGAATCTGTTATATCATCAGCGAAATGTTACCTTACCGACAGTACACAACCCTCCAAACCATGAAGGCAGAAAATCCACAATATCGATCAAGTTAAGAATCTTCAATAACAGAAAATACTTAACGTCTTAATCAGGCTAGATGAAAAATAATATTTTCAAATTAAAATTAAAATTAAAAATCAAGAATTCTTATTCTGATCCCTCTGATAGCTTAATTGGAAAAGCACCTGACCGGAAATCAGAAGTTTTGTGGTTCGATTCCCAATGGAGTGAACAAGGAGTAGGATCTTTTTTTCAAGAAATAATTTTAATTTTAATTTCAAAATATTATTTTCCATCTAGCCTAATTAAGACGTTAAGCATTTTCTGTTGTTAAAGATTCTTAACTTGATCGATATTGTGGATTTTCTGCCTTCATGCTTGTCTACTGTCGGTAAGGTAACATTTCTCTGATGATATAACAGGTTCATTTAAAATAATTACATGTATAATTAACACCTAGCTAAAAATTAGCGTTATTTTCGTAAATTAAGAGTTCTTATTCTGATCCCTCTGATAGCTTAATTAGAAAAGCACTTGACCGGAAATCAGAAATTTTGTGGTTCGATTCCCAATGGAGTGAAGAAGGAGTAGGATCTTTTTTTCAAGAAATAATTTTAATTTTAATTTCAAAATATTATTTTCCATCTAGCCTGATTAAGACGTTAAGCATTTTCTGTTGTTAAAGATTCTTAACTTGATCGATATTCTGGATTTTCTGCCTTCATGCTTGTCTACTGTCGGTAAGGTAACATTTCGCTGATGATATAACAGATTCATTTAAAATAATTACATGTATAATTAACACGTTGCTAAAAATTAGCGTTATTTTCGTGAATCAAGAGTTCTTATTCTGATCCCTCTGATAGCTTAATTAGAAAAGCACTTGACCGGAAATCAGAATTTTTGTGGTTGGATGCCCAATGGAGTGAAGAAGGAGTAGGATCTTTTTTTCAAGAAATAATTTTAATTTTAATTATTATAATTATTATATTTTTTTTATTGTAAGCCAGAGTAAAAAAAAATACTATATACCCAAAAAATCGCTTTCACAGATGTCCACACACGCCAGTGGTAAATTTTGGAATCACGTAGGAACTAAATCATAAACTACTTTAAAATTTATGTTTAAGAATCCTAAAGTTAGACTATAAAAAGCCGTCGTTTGGCAATTAGTAATATCTTTTTGGATTTTGCTTGGACGTCGGATTGAAGAAAAAGTATCTCACTACTCATCCTATATTTTTCGATTGCAGGCATTAGGAATTTTCTTCGTAAATAAAAAAAAAAGGCCAACAAAACCTTGCGTATTTTTTTTTTAGTATCCGTCGACGTAACTAGCAATAACTTTGATATTTCACAACAGAAGTGACTAAATAAAAGATAAAAATTTGTTTCAGAGCAGCAAAAATAATTTGCCAAAGGATATTTCAATCCATTTTACTTTAAAACTTTAGAAACACTTTTTATATTGTTTTCCATCGACGTAACATCCATCGATGTGAGAGTCGTTCCATGTTGTCACGTCAACTGACAGGATGTCTGCACGCTGAGGGCCAAACAGTACTACCAATTGAATGAGACGAAACATAATTTTTTTTTGTAACATGGGTAAAATTGATTTTTCACTATAAAGTTTTGTCATGTGCAATTGGTGTCATTTGGTAGGCCCTCTGCATGCAGACATGTTGGAGTCTTGAATTTCCCCCACTCAACCTGAAATGCCTAATTACGACTTGTTACCATCCTTAATTTCGTTTGACAGATTTAGGTTAGGTTTATCCCGATATGTTTACCCAACGTGCTTGCGATTTAGATTGACATCTCGTTATCTATTCACATTATATATTTATGTACTTAATTTTATTAAAATTAGAATATATTATCATTAATTTATTGTCAATGTTTTTTGGAAATTATGATTATTTTGTTAATTAAATAAACAGTTTAAACTGATTAAATTTTCCTTCGAAGCGGTGTTTATTTATCCATTTTAACACTTTTTTGACTGTGTTTCTGTTTTTAATAGAAAAATAGCGAAATGGCCAAAAATAAAAGTCTAAAATCGAATCCATCCTCAAAATTTTTAAAAGAATAGGAAAGGTTAAAAAAAGAGCCAAGGTTTGTGTATTTTTGTGCTATCTCTGATAACGAGGCTAGAAGCGAGTGAGTTACGCTTACCACTAATGGGATTTGGCTTAATGGTGTAATAATAATATATCCGAGGGTTCGTATCAGTGCTAAATTTGATAGAACTTTAATTGGAATTGTCATTTCAGAATTCACACTCTTTCCCCTATTCCCCTTTTTACCCTTTTCTCATTTTTTGCTTAAATTTTTTGTTAAACAATCTTATTTTTTGGTTGAAAATACAACTGAATTGTTGACAATTCTACTTTTTTGTTTTGAAAATTCAATTATTTCGGTACGAAATTTATGTTTTTTATAAATAATAAATTTTTTAAATAGATCCGTTTTCGTAAAAATATCGACTATTACATATTTTGTTGAGAATTCTTCTTTTATGGTTTAATGATTTTTAACAGAAAATTCATCTCTTTGGTTGAAAATTTAACTATTGTGTTGAAAATTCTTTTTTGTTTTGTTTAAAGTTAATTTTTTTAGCTGAAGATTGAATTTTTGCGTTTTTGGTAGAAAATTTATTTTTTTAATTGTAAATTGACCTTTTCAAAGATTTCAGAAAAAAATTCATAAATATTTCGAAGATTGCACACAAATTTTATAAAGATTTCAAAAGAAAACAAGAATTTTAAAGATTTATAAAATAGTACGATACATCAGTTTACAAAGATTTCAAAACATTTCAAATGTTGTAAACAATTTCCAATTTGTTTAGAAGATTTCGATAGATTTCAGAGATTTCAAATATTCTAGTGATTTTAAACGAAAACAAAAGATTTCACAAAAATTTCGAATTATTCATAAGGATTTCAGTAAATGTAACAAATATCTCCAAGAGTTTAAGGGCTTCAAATATTTTAAATATTTTACAAAAACCTAAAAAGATTTCAACAAATTCACAAAGATTTCATAATTATGTTAAAGAGTTCACAAGGATTTCAAAAGATGTAAAATATTTCAAAGATTTCAACAAAGATATTGCACTACATCAATTTTTCAAAACATTTAAAAGATTTTAAACAATTTCAAATTTCCTAGAAGTTTTCAAAAGATTTTAGAAAGACTTTAAATATTTACTACTTTTAAACGAATACAAAAGATTTCAAAAAATTCAAATATTTTAACAAAAGTACTGCATTACACCAGATCTCAAAGCACTTCAAAGATTTTAAACGATTTCAATTTTTTTTTTGAAGTTTTCAAAAGATTTAAACTATTTATTGATTTCAAACGAATACAAAACATTTCACAAATATTTGATAACATTTCAAAGATTTTAAAAGGTTTCAAAAAATTGAAAAAGATTTCAAACAATTTCAATGATTTGAAACGAACAGAACATGTATCAAAAGGTTTAAAAAATTTCACAAATATTCAAGAGATTTCAAAAATTTCAAGGATTTCAAATATTTTATAAAAAATTTAAAAGATTCCAAAAGATTTCACAGAAATTTCAAGGTGTCACAAAGATTTTAAATGTTCTAGTGATTTCAAATGAATACAAAAGATTTCACAAATATTTAAAAAAAAAACCTTAAGAAGTTTAAAACAGTTAAATAATATTAAATATTTTAAAACTTTTCAAAGATTTTAAACGATTTCAAAAGGTTTGAACAAATTTAAGAAGATTTCCTAACATTTCAATGATTTTAAACAAAACCGAAAGTTTTCACAAACAAATATCAATTCAAGGTTTCACATCTATGTCAAATATTTCATAAATATTTCAAAAAATTTTACAAAGATATCAGATATTTCAAAGATTTAAAGGATTTTAGGTTTCAAACATTTTACAAAAATTTTAAGATTTCAAAAAATTTATCAAATATTTCACAGAAATTTCAATATTTCACAAAGATTTCAAATATTCCAGTGCCTTCAAACGAATATCAAAGATTGCAGAAAGATTTCACAAATACTTAAAAAAAACCTTAAGGATTTTAAAATAGTTCAAGGATTTCAAAACATTTCAAATATTTTTAACGATTTCAAAAGGTTTCAACAATTTGAAGAAGATCTTAAAACATTTCAATGATTTCAAACAAAAACAAAAGTTTCCACAAACAATTATTAATGAAAGATTTCACAACTGTGTCAAATATTTGCAAAAATGTTACAAAGATTACAGATATTTCAAGGATTTCAAAGGTTTCGAATATTTTCTAAATATTTTAAGATTCCAAAAGATTTAAATAATTTCAAATAATATTTCAACAGGGGTATTGCAGTACACTAAATTTTAAACAATTTTAAGATTTTAAACGATATCAATTTTGTTTAGAAGATTTCAAAAGATTTCACAAAGATTTTCAAAATGCCAGTGATTTCAGACGAGTACAAAAGTTTCAGAAAGATTTCACAAAGATTTTTAAAATGCATAAAGATTTTAAAATATTTCAAAAATTACAAAAGTTTCAAAACATTTAAAAAACTTTAAACGATTTCAAAAGGTTTCAACAAATTTCAGGAGATAGAAAAAATGTAAAGTTTTTTAAACAAACGAACAAAGGATTTCGCAAACCAATATTAATTAAAGATTTCAAAATGATTGATAAAAATTATACAACTATTTCAAGGATTTAAAATAGTTTAAAAAAATTTTACAAGATTCCAAACGATTTTTAAGAGATTTCACAAAGCTTTCAAGGATTTTACAAATACAACTTATCTTCGCAGAAAATTAAGAAATTGTTTATTTATGGCTCTGCTTTTTTTAGAAATTCTTAGTCAATAAAAAATGAAATGGCCCATTTTTTTACATCTATTTATATAACCAACTGTTATTTCAGTATTTGAAACTGTAATTGTTGACTTAAATTTTTGATTCGCATAAATTACGAACTTAAAACTTGGCACTGACGATTCAATCTCTCTGCGTAATTTGCGTTTCTAATTGACTGAGTGCACACCACATATGCCACATGTGCAATTCTTCGAAACTCTTTCATGGTCGGACGCACCTAGGGTTTTATATTTTAATGCGAATCTCATGCTCGGCTGAAAAATAGCGTGAATATGAGAGCCTTTCGATTTTCAATGTATTGTCGGTCGAACTAATATAACGGGCTAGACGAGACAGACAATCGATCAGAGCTCCAACTTACCTGAATCAAATTCCTAAACGAATTTAGACCAAAAAAATCGTCATCGATTTTTTTAGCCTACAACCTCCAGTAGACGATTATCCCTATTATCGCCAAGAGAAATCGATGAAATGGAATGGGGCATAGAATCGAATCCACTAGTGAATTTACTCAATCAAAAGTTTATAGATTTGGTATGAAGAATATGGAATTAAAAGCAAAAAGAATGTACACCTTATGCTGTTCAAATTATTTTTTAAGGGGAAATTTTAACTGGTTTTCAATTTATTTTTGTATGTAATATAGGTGTCTAGCGTCCTGGAAAACCTGGAAAAGTCTTTGATTTTGTTTGACCTGGAAACAACAATTTAATGATATTTTTTTTAAATTTATTACTTTTTGGAATTGGTTAAAATTCGACGCATCAAGAACTATTGGCAAATGAATAAATGATTGTCGTAGGTTTTTTTTTTTGATAATTAATTTTTTTTAATTAAAGTTTTAACAATTCAAGCTGAAGATTCATCATTTTTATTGAAATCTCATTTTTTTTCAGTTGATGGTTTAACCACTTTGTTGAAAAATCATTTTTTTCATTTCAAAATTAACTTATTAAACTGAAAATGCAACTATTCCATTTTTGGTTAAAAGATGACTTTCTTAAATTAAAAATCCAACTACTTGTATAGAAGATAAATCATCTTGTTAATAACACATTTTTTTAATTGAATGTTCAACACTTTAGTTAAAAATTGAACTATTTTGTTCTAGATCCACTTTTTTTATTTGAAATGAATTTTGTAGCCGGAAATGTATTTTGAATTTTTTGTTGAAATTTGATATTTTTTAGTCGAAAATCAGGTTTTATTGATAGCAAACTAATTTTTTTGGTTGAAATTTCCTCTATTGTTTAAAACTTAAGCTGTTTGGTTGTAAAGTAACATTTTTGTGGAATATTCATTTCTTTGGTTGTAAATTTTATTATTTTGTTAACAATTTATCTTTTTTTTTTAATCCAACTATTTATTTGAAATTTATGTATTTTGTTTAAAAATAGTATTTTTTGTAGAAAAATAATATTCTTGGTTGAAAATTCGTCATTTTATTTGCGAATTAATTTTTGTCGGTTAAAAATTCAAATATATGGTTGAAAAATCAGTTATTTTTTTGAGTATTTAATTTTTTTATCATATTTTTCTTTGAGAATTTATCTTTTTGTTGATCAAGTTTTCGTGTTGAAAACTCAACTATTTTTGGTTGAAGTTTAATATTCTTTGTTTCAAAATTCGTCTATTTAGTTGAAAATGCATCTTTTTTGGTAGAAAATTTCAGTATTTGGTTGAAAATTAAACTATTTAAACATTTCTGATTAATTTTCAATCTTAAAACTCTTTAATATTTGTTTAAATCCTTTCGATAAAAACTCTGAAACGATTTCAGTGTTTCAATTTTAACAAATAAATGTCAATTAAAAGCATTTGAAAATGAACAATTTTTAGTTAAAGTCTTCATGAAATAAAATTTTAAATTACCCTTTTTCTACTTGAAAGTTTTGTCAATTTTCAGTTCAAAGCCATGAAAATTGAATATTCTAAAAGTAAAAATTATTTGAAATTAAACCTTTTTTATGTGAATATATAAGATTCTAACATTTTATTTTATATTTCAGACATTTTTAGTCTGAAGTGTTAAAAAAAATTGACATTTTAAAATTAAGCGCATTGGAAATTGAAGAGTTTCTAAACAATTTTTAAATTTTTTTATTCTTCACGAGTTTGCTTTTTAAATATTAAAACTTGAATAATTTTGATTTTAAATATAGTGTCATAAATACTATACAAAACAATTTTGACTTCCATACAATTTCAATGTAAAATCTTAAAGTTGAGAAATTTTTATTTACGAAATTGAATTATTTTAAAATTAATTAATTTCAGATTAATTTGATAAATTAAACAATGTCATAATAATAATAATCTTGAAGATTCTATAGGAATCAAATATTCAAAATTGGATAGTCACAAATAAAAATTTGAATAATAAAATGATGCCCACTTTAATACAAATTATTAATTGATTTCTTTTTTTTAAAGGTGCCACATGATTAATAGAATTTTTGTTATTTTTTTTCAGGTGAATCCAAATTACGGCACTATTACCGAAAGAACCACTTCTAGTGAGTATACATAAATAAGGGTTGCTACAGGTCACGGAATTTCAGAAAGTCAAGGAAAATCAGAAATGTAAAACTGATCAGGGAAAGTCAAGGGAATGCCAGGGAAAACCTGAAACTTGACAGAGTCAAGGAATTTTCGATAAACCGAAGTTGATTTTAATTTTATTATTTCGTTGAAAATTCAAAAATTTCGTTCAAATGAATTTTGTTTTGTTTTGAAAATTCGTCTTTTTGTTCTGAAAAGTCACAAAAGTATTACTGGGTTAAAAATCACAACTGTTTGGTTGAAATATGATCTGTTTTGGTTCTTGATTCAAAAATGTTGTTAAAAATTCGTCTTTATGGTTTGAATTGGACTGTTTTTTGTTTAAAATTTTTTATGATTGAAATACCATATATGACATTTTGCTTTGAGAAATCATATTTTTCGATGAAAATTCAAGTAGTCAGTTGAAAGTGGAACAACTTTGTTAAAAATTATTTTTTTTTTATTAATGATTCATCAATTAGTTTCAATAAACTTTTAATTTTGTTCATAATATAATTATTTTGTTAACAATATTTTTTAATGAAGGAAAATTAATTTTGTAGATTTTAAATTGGACTATTTCATGTTTGGTTGAAAATTTATCTTCTTCAGATAAAAAGTCAACTGGTTAAAAATTCCTATATTTTGTTGGAAATGTGTCTTTTGTCATAGAATATTAATATTCTTGGTGACTAATTCATTTTTTTGGTTGATTTTTTTTTTATTTGGTTGAAAATAAAATTATTTACTCAAAAATGAACTATTCTTTCTTAATTTGATTTTTTTTGTTTTAGTCCATGCAAATCAACTATTTCGTTTAAAATTTATCTTTGGCAACAAAATTATTCTTTTGGATTGAAAATTCAACCATGGATAAAAAATTATTTTTTGTAGCTGAAAATTCATCATTTTAGTTAAGAATTCACTTCTTAACTGAAAATGTAAGTATTCCATTTTTTGTGGAAAAGTTATCATTTTTTATAGAAGTTTCATCATTTTGGTTGTAAATTCATCTGTTTTGATACAAATGGACTGATTTTGTTAAAAATTCATTTTATTTTGTTGAAAATTTACCTTTTTTGGTGGAAAATTCATGTATTTAGTTCAAAATTCATCAATGTAGTGAGACATTCATTTGTTTGATAGAAAATATAACTTTTATTTAAAATTAATTTTAGTTAAAAATGCACTTCTCTAGATGAAAATTTAACGATTCCACTTTTTGTTTAAAAAGTTCATTTTTGAAATAAATTTAATCCTCTTGGTTTTGAAAATTGAACTATTTTGTTAAAAATTTATTTTATATCAAAAAAATTTATTGTTTTTAGTGGGAAATTCATATATTATTGTATTTAGGTCAAAATGTGTCTTTTTTATTTTTGCTTGAAAATTTATCTTCTCTAGTTAAACATTTCTTTATTTTATTAAAAATTTGCCTTTTTTGCAAGAAAATTAATCTTCTAGGTTGAAAGTTGAAATATTTGGTTAAAAAATCATTTTTATTGTTAAAGATTCATCATTTTAGTTAAAAATACACATATTTAACTGCAAATTGAACTATTCTAATATTTGTGGAAAATTGATCATTTTTCATAAAAATTGAATCCTCTTGGTTGAAAATTTGTCTGTTTACATTCTCATCATTTATGATTGAGAAATTATTAGAATTGTCGGAAATTTGACGTTACAATTTTTCAACGGATCTCCACGTTTCGAGACTCCCTGAATCCGAAAATCAAGTTTTTACGATGGCGTCTGTCTGTCTGTCTATCCGTAAACACGATAACTCTCGAAAAAATGAACGGATCAAATCCATCTTTGGCACACTTTTTTTAGGTCTTAAAAGAAAAGACCAATTCGATAACCAGCCATTTTTGATAAAAATTCAAAAAGTGAGCGCATTTTAAAAATGTTTGAGACCACTTTTTTTGAATTTGAAAGTTCTATGTACGAATATTTATAGTATTAAAAAGAACAAACAATTTATCCTCATGACTTTTTCCGATAAAAAGAAAATTCTCAGATTTATAGCACTTTTAAAAAAAAATTCAATTAACTGAAAATCAAAATTTTAAGCCAAAAAACGCACGATATAAAAAAAAGTCAAGAGAAGAAAAACATTTCTTTTTGAAAGCCTTACAAGATCATCATAACAAATTTCTGGATTTCCTTGAAAAATCGAAAATTCAAATTTCGATTCCACAAAAAATAATGAAAAATAAAAAATTCCTTTTTGTGGTCAAACTATGTAGGACATGAAAAAAGATTAATTAACAAAAATTGTTATCCTAAAAAAGATTTACAATTTTGTTAAGAATCACTTCTTGAGAGGACGCGTACTTTTTGTTTTATTCGTGAAAAATAACATTGAAAGTAAAAAATTAAAATAAAAATGTGTAGAAAAACGACGAAAGTTACGAGAAAAAAGATTAAACAAAACCTTTTTACAAATACTGCCATCTAAAAGAGATCTTTTTGATAAATTTTTATTCAAGCATTGCAAATGCAAAATATAAATATCCGTGCGCGAAGCGCGAGGTAACCCATTACCATGCGCTAAGTGCGAGATTCAACCGTCGCGCGCCTAGGGCGCGCTCAAACTTGAAGATTCATAATTGAATTAAAATGTTTTTATTTCGTAGAAAATGCATCCATTTTGTTGACATTTTTTAAAAGTGAAAATTAATTTTTTAAACTGAAAATATAACTTCTCTATATTTGTTTGAAAATTTATCTTTGTTAGTTATTTTTTTTAATGTTAGTTTTTTTGGGTATAAAAATTAAATGATGTATTTTGATAACAAATGCATATTTTCGGATTTTCTCTTTTTAGTTTGAACATTAGTCTGTTCTGGTTAAGAATTCAAGTAAATGTTGGAAATTGTTGGAAATGCGTTTCTTAGTTTAATTCAACAGTTTTTAATTGGGAATTAAAATATTTTTTAGCGGAAATGTCAACTATTATACTTTATGTTTAATATTATTTATTGTTTAACTCGAATATTTATCACTTTGGTTGAAAATGTAGCTATTTTGTTAAAAATCCTTTTTTTTGTCTGCACATTAAATACTTTGACTGAAAATTTAATTCTTCTATTTTTGGTTTGTTAAAAATTCATATATTTTTACAATTCTGCATGGCTGTATCACTAAAAGTCTTTAAGGTAAATTTTCAAACAAGATTTGTTTGCATTAATGCTATTGATATCCTAGTACCTAGGTGTAAGGTTGTTTTCACACATGAAGAAAAATTGATAACACTCGGAGAAAAATGGATGTTTAAATGTAGATGTTCAAAGGGTAAGATTGTAGCACCTAATATCTAGATTTTCATGTCAAACATTTACTATCTTTTTTAGATGTTAGGCGTAAATTTTTTTTATGTTAAACTGAAACAGATTCAGATGTTAAAAACGTCCGAGCGCATGCGCATTGGAATTTCACGACTATATTTGACAACTATATATTTTCGATATTATAATTATGGAGTAATACAAATAAAATTTGAGTTTAAGTTACTTAAAATAGATATAATTTTAAATTCAGATTACAAATTATTCGTTCGTTGATTACTTACCCCTTTTTTTATTTTAAATGTAAAATATTGAACATAACCTCAATTTGACTGAATGTATCATCTGAGCGACATTTCATACTCTCTATCTGTTTTCCTCCGTGTACGAATATTAAATTTTTATTTTAAATTCACAAATAATTTATCAATCAATTCCTTAAATTACCATAAATAAGTAAACTCTTCAAATATTTAGAGGCGTTATTTGACTTAACCATACATGTAATATCCCGGATATTTCAGCTGAAGATTTTGTATCTTAGAGAGTACCATCTGACTTTTTAAGATCTACAGATGCTAGCTTTGAACATCTAGATTGTTGTCCTATAGTTAAACATAAAATATGTTAACGCTGAACATCTAGATGTTACGTTTGAACATCCATTTTTCTCCGTGCAGTCAGGGAATTTCGAAATTTGGATTTTGTGGCTACCACGAGAGCAGCCCTGATAAGTTCTTTAATTCTCATTGTTTTTTTTTTTTTTTTCACAAATATTACAAGAGTAATTTTTAAAAATTGCAACGTATTACTTTAAAATTTGGATTGAAAATCTTTTACTGAGCAATTGGTTCATTACGTGTATATCGAATCACCTGCAGCTGATAGTTACGAAATACAGAAGGGCAAATGGTCGGCCGTTTGTGGAAATGAAAGTACGAAAGAGACATTTGGTCACGTCCATAATGAAGAAAATTGCGACAGGGAAGAGTTCGTAACTCGCAATTCTTCTTGTCCCCAGAGTAGTATAGAGAAACGCAGATAGAATTTCCTAAAAGTCTAGACTCCAGACGATCGCTTCAGGCCCGGAAACAATCGTGCGAAAATGTAATTTCAATTTGTCCCGATTGGCGCCGATGATTTCTAGCAAGGGATGCAAATGTCCGGGTCCTGGCGAAAAGGGGAAGAAACGAGTTTCGGATGTTCTGCCCGTATAAATGGGTATTATCATCCTGAAGCAAGTACCAACCGGTTTCTTACTGTGTCACTCATATGCATGTTTGACGGCCGTTTTTTCATTCGAAAAAGAATAATTTTTGTTTCTGTGACCTTGACGAAACATAATTCAGCTTCAGAGACTTTGAAGGGGCTCAAAAGCAGAACATTTGGTCATAAATCGTATTGCAAGCATTAAACGATATCATAAAATCAATGATAGTTGGCAGTACATTCTTTAATCCAAGATAAACTTAATAAATTGTGCAACAAAATTACAAAAGAAGGCTTAAAGAGAATAATGTTCCTTAAAAGACTGTTTTTAGCGTTCGGTTCTTTTGCCGTTCTCGTAAGTTCGATTCTTGGTCAACCATAAAAGATGATGAAATTTTTTTCTCTTCTCTCTAAATCCAAATTAGTAGAAGTCTTATTAATAGAATTAGTAGCATTGTATATGGCTACTGAATTAGTAATTTTATCAATTTATACTGAATGAAGACGTAAGATTTATGTTACTACTAAATTAATTAGTAAGGGTATTCTACTAATCTGCTAAGTATTAACTTACTGATATAATGAGTAGCAACGAATTGCGAGAGAAACTAAATTAATATTTTTTGTAATACTTTCTGTTAGATTTTAAGTTTTAATTAAGAAAGTTTAATGTTTCTCCTTTAATATCCTTAGTTTAAATTATTACATGAATAATTGTGTCTGAACAATGCAATATTCAAAATTCTAACAGTGAATTTTCTATTTTTAAAACAAAACATAGCAATGATTTTTTAAGTATAATTCAGTATTTCGTTGACTTTAATATAAAGTCATTAACTTAAAAAAAAATCTTAAACATAAAACAAAATTGGAATTTTATCGTCAGAGTTTTAATAATTTGTAAAAAGTAGAAAAAAATGTTTTTTGTTTAAGTCTTACACAATGAATTAGTAGATTTATACTAGTTAGTAAATGAATCGACAGTTTTTGAATTAGTACGAAAAATTGATAAATTAATAGTTTTTTTCCACTAATTTATTCAAATTTTTATTAATGTGCAGAATTTCTGAAAATAAAACCAAGAATCCATCACTCAAATTTGGACAACCACCATAAAATGTTCTTATCGCAATTTGAAAAAAAAGTTCCTAAAAATGTAAAGAAAAAAATATATTTTTTGGACAAAAATATAAAAAAAGAAAGAATAATGAGAAGGCAGCTAAAAAAATCCCCTTCCTTCTCTTTTTTGTTTCTCTCGTTCTTTTTTATTTTTATTATTATCAAATCACAATAAAAACATTTGTGAAAAATAATCACCAACGTTTCGGCACTTATACAGCACCCTTATCACGGCAAGAAAAATTCGATTAGACGGGAAAAATTTATTTTAATCTCATTTAAATTTCTTAAATTTTATTTTAAATGTTATACTGCAGGGGAGGGGTGTTACATGTTTTGTGACAACTTGCGACGTAGGTGGGAAGAGGTCAATGCAGAATACTACATCACACATGGAAAATATAAGTGTAAATAAAAATTTGTTTAAATGCTTGAACAAATCTTCTTTTAAATAATTCCTTTTTTTCAATGTTTTCTATACAATTTTCCTTTTTCTCGTTTTTTTTTTCGCTTAAATGCGAACTCAATTGATAGAGAACTCAATATGAATTTTTTCTGATTAAAAAGTCTATTATTATATTTTTCGTTCAGAAATAATCTCTTTTAGTTAAAAATTCTACTATTGACTGTAAGATTGAACTATTTTTTTCACAATTCTTTTTTCTTATATGAAAATTAATTTTTTTATTGAAAAATCAAACCGAAAATTCAACTTTTTTTTTAGGAAATTCTTTTTTTTTTGTCTAAAAAGTCAACAGTTTTTATAATAATTCGTATTTTTGAGTTGAAAATTCTATTATTTTGGTATTAACTCAACTGTTTTGCTGAAAATTAACTTTTTATTTGAAAATTTATATTTTTTTTTGTTGAAAATTCAACAGTTTTGTACAGAATTCGCCCTTTTGGCTTGAAAATTCAACCATTGGCTTGCCATTTTTTTCTTTCTTGAATGAAAAATCTTTTTTCGTTAAATATTTATCGCTCCTGGTATCAATTTCATATTTTTTTGTTAAAATTGCAACTGTTTGGTTACAAGCTAATCTGTTTTGGTTGAGGAGTCAAACGTTTTTTTTATTCATCTACTTGGTTGAACTTCTTTATCAAAAATTAACTTTTTTTGTTTGTTCATTCATCATCTTAGTTAAAATTACAAAACTATTTTGTTGAAAATTGAGTCTTTTTTTTTTAATTCAACTATTTTGTTAAAAAGTGATCTTTTTTGGTCGAAGGCCTGTTTAATTTTAAATTAGTCTTTTTTTTATCAAAATTTCGTCTGTTTGGGTTGAAAATTTAACTGCCTTCTAAAAAAATTTTCCTTTTTTGGCTTGAAAAGTCAACTATAATGTTCAAAATGAAACTTTTTTTAGTTGAAAATTTATCTTTGTATAGATTTCAGGGATTCGAAATAGATTTCAACGGATCTCAAAGCTATTAGGGTATTTAAAAATATTCGACAGAATTTTACTTAATTCTTGTTTTTTCGCTTAAATGCGAACTAAATGAATAGAACCAAATTATAAAATCCAACTATTTTTGTTTGAAAATTTGTTTTGTTTTTTAAAATTGTATTATTTGGTTGAAAGTTTAACTTTTTTTGTTTTTTTTTTCGTTTGAAGATTAAACTATTTGTTTAAAAATGAAACTGATTGTATTTGAAGCTTAATCCTTTTCATTTGAACATTCATCTTTGTAGGTTAAAAATTCAACTATTTTATTGATAAATCCTCTTCTTTGTTTGAAAGCAAGTTCAAATATTACGTAGTTGAAAAATCATCTTTTTCAGTTCAAATTTCAGCTTTTAAGATTTAAATGTCAACACTTTTTTAAAAAAATCGAGTTTTTATCATGAAAACTCACTTTTTTGTTCAAAATTAATCTTTTTTTTTAACGTTCTCTTTTTTAAGATATATTTTTTCAATTCAACTGTTCTGTGAAAAATACAATTTATTTTGACTAGAAATGTTTATCAAACGAAATCGAAGATAATTTTTTGACATAAAGGGGGAGAGAAATTTGAACTGAGAAGAGAGCTTGCCATTCCGCTAATATCATTTATTTTTATCAAATTAATTTTTGATTACAATTTTCGCTTTTTTATTCATGAATTGAAGCGAATGTCGTATTTTGTCTCCTTTTTTTAAAAATTAAATTGACGTATTGACAGGAATATTTTCCTCTGTGAACACATATGATATTGTGTGTGCTATTTGAAGGGAAGCCCGTGAAACACGTCAAGCTTTGCTAAGACTTCCTGTAACCTCACATATTTTTCCTCTCCCTATTATTTTACGAACACTTGCCGGATAAAATAATTTGAGGCAAAATAAAAGCCCTTCTTTTTCTCTTTTTCTTTTAACGTTCTTAATTTTTTTTTTCAATCGTTCTTTGCATCTGACAAAAGTTTACTATTAAAATTGAACATAAATAATTAAAAGTATTATTAAAGAATCTGAAAAGAAAATAATACCGAAAAAGATTTTTTTCGTTTAGTATTTAAATTGAAATATTTTGTAATTGATCCGTAGAGCTTCGGAATATCAGTTTTTGGCCCAACGAGTTTTCACAAGAAGATTTTGAAAAATTGGGATTAAAATTAATCGTTCGTCCGTGAAAAAAAGCATTGTACTTTCTTTCATCCAGGGCGAAAGGTCGCCATCGATTTAGAGAAATTTAAATTGTTCTCCGTGACATCAAAAGATTCCTATAGTCCGCGAGCATCCAGCTGAACTGGTCACTTCCCTGGGGCAAATTTCAAAGGTTCAGATGAAAAATCGCTGGGAACTGGAAATAAACGAATATTTTATGATTTTTCGAAAAATTTATAAAGGTCAAAAGTTCAAACGGTTAAAGGAAAATAACTAATTTAATAAATTATAAAAGTTAAGGAAAAAATCACTTGTTTTGGATTTCTTGTTTAGTAATATAAGTTTTCGAAAAATTAAAAAAAATTGTAATTGATGAAACCATCATCTATGATGTATGTAACTTTTAAGTGCTGTTTTTGTTTAAATCACTTTTAGATTTTCTTTAAAATTAAAAAAAAAACAGAATTAATTAATATTAATTAATATTCAACTATTTTGTGAAGTCATTTTTTTGATCATCTTTTTGACAAAATAGTCATCCTTCTTTGTTGAAAATGTTTTTTTTGTTGTTGAAAATTCAACTGTCTTATAAAAAATTCAAAAATGAATTAATTTTTTGCATTAAAAATACAGTTTATCATTTGATCACTCTACTTCCGTAGTTTAAAATGAACCTTTTTGTTAAATAGTTGCCTTTTACGGAATGAAAGCTAAGTCCTTTCTAAAACATTTGACATTTTAGCTTCAAAACTCAGCTTTTGTTAAAAATTCACCTCAAGTATTTGGATCCAATTTCAGTTGTTTAGTTTAAAAATTCTTCCTTTCGGGATTAAAAGTTAAAGGCTTTTGAAAAAATTCGACTGTTTAACTTAAAATTTAAAGTCTTTTGATGAAAATGAATTTCTTTTGGTATAAAATCCATCTTTGTTTGTTAAAAATACACTTATTTGGTTGTCAATGCAGTAATCTGTTTTCCTCGAAGATTCAACTAATTGGTTAAAAATTAACCTTCTTGGTTGAAAATTCATCTTTTTTGTTGAAATTTTGTTTTTTTTTATAGAAAATTGATTTTTGTTGTTGAAAATTTATGTTTTTGTTACGAAATTATCTACTGTGACATTTTTCGTTAAAAATCCATTTTTGTAAGTTGAAAATTCGTTTTTTTCTGATTAAAATTAATTTTTTAACTGAAAATTTAACAATTTCGTTGAAAATTAATCTGTTTGGTTGAAAATTAACTTTCTTCTTAAACATTCATATTTTTGGGTTGAAAAATGAATTGCATTGTATTAAACTTGTCTTGTTAACTAATAAATTCAACAATTTAGTCGAAAATTTAACTATTTGGCAGAAAATTCATCTGATTTGTAGAAAGATTTTTTTAAATTAATTTTTTGTTCAAATTTAGTTTAAACATTCAACTATTTGGATAAAAATTTATATAATTTTTTGAAAATTTATGGTTTGGGTTAAAAATTTATGTACTTCGTTCAAAATTCTTCTTTTTGCTTTGAAAATTAAACTTTTTGTTAGAAAACGCGTCTTTTTGGCTTGCAAATTGTACAATTCGGTAGAAAATTCAACACTGTTTTGTTATTTTCAGTTTAAAAATTTACCAAGATTTGTGTGAAAATTTAATTAATTTGTCAAAAATTTATCTATTTTTGTAGAATATTAATTTTTTTATTTAAAATTTAATTGTTTGGTTGAAAATTCAATTTCTTTGTAAAAAGCTCGTCTTTTTTGCTAAAAAATTCTACATTTTTTAAGACAATATTTTTCTTTATTCATTGAAAAATCTTTCTTGTTTGAAAAATCTTTCTTGTTTGAAAATTCAACTCTTGGTGAAAATTCGATCTTTTGATTTGAAAATTCATCTCTTTTAGTATAGAAGTGTTATATCTTTTGGATGAAAATGCAAGGGGTTCGTTGAAAATGAATCTATTTTGATTTGCGATTGCGGATTCAACTGTTTGTTGAAAATCTGTACTTGGTTAAAATGTTAACTATTATATTTTGTTGTAAATTTGTCATCCCCCCTTCCTCCCAATTCGCTTGCATAAATTTTGAAAAACTGATAAACTCAACCAAAAAAAATTTAGTCGGCTAAAATTACGACAATTGAATCGTGATTTTTGAGTATAGATAATAGTGTGTACTGAAATATATGCCTCTTTTTGTGCGAAAAATTGTACTTTAATTCACTCTTTAGCTTAAATGAGTCACTTTTTGCACTTTTTTCAAATACATAATAATATGTGATAAACATGTGGATATGTAAGAACCAAATATTTTCTTTGAAGAAAATTATGATTGTAACAAAGAAATAAATTTTTAATATTCCTAGATACCTTTTGAAACTTTCTCTATTGATTCTCGAGCAAAAAAAAAACGCGTACAAATTTGACAATGGATATCGTTTCGTAGGTTTATTTCCGCGGTGGCACTCTTTCTCTAAATCATGTGTAGTTTGCGCGTGAGGATTCGTGCAATAGAATTGAATGCAGGTATACAGATCGTAAATTGAGATTAACAATAGATAATAGAAGTCTTCTCTTCGCTACCTATTCAATCTTCAAATCATACCTCTTATTACAGCGAAAAAAAGGCATATATCGATTTCTTTTTAACCGCAAAATAATCCTACAACGTACTATTTCGAGTCTTTTATTGGATTTAATTTCTTTCATTTTACTATTATATTTATATGTATATATATATATATAAATCGGTTTTCAGATGCCAAGGGGTCAGAGGTGAATGGGCTCTCTCGGTTCCCTCGGCAACTTTTCAATGAATTGTTTACAATTTTTATGATATTTTGAAATATATATATACTGTTTTGATAATAATAAGTGAAGATTAGTAAACATATATGACTCATACTTAAATGTTGATGAAGTGATCAAATTTCTTGCAAACTTGTGCAAATTTTTTTTCTTGCGGCGCCATTAACACAAGCTGAGTTATAGTTACAGTTATGTTGTTACATCACTTCCTGGCAATTTATTATTACTTGCCGAGCGCGACATCTGAGTTGGATAATTATTCATATTAAACTGCTAATTCTCCAATTTTCAGAATGAGCACTCATTTATAATTTTCATTACTTCCGCTACTTTTCTTTACAAATGGCATACTTTTTATCACGTTGTCAAAATTGGGTGAGAATTTTCAATTTTAATAAAATCATTCCATGTGGGGCAACTTTTGAGTTGCAACAAAAAAATTAGAAGTATTCTCATTCTGACAAAAAAATTCTTATTTCCAGAACATAATAAATGATAACATAATATTGCGCAATCTCCACTAACACGCGGAGATTGCGCAATATTATGCAGTATAATTAAAAACTCTTCAGACGGCCCTGACTGTTTACCGTTCGATACTCTCGATTTAGCAACAATGATACTCGAGGCAACCCCCAAGACTGTGTCTAAGCCGAGAGTCGGGTGTATTTCGAAAATCTTTTTCGATTTAAAATTTGTTATGGTTACTAAGGCTGTCAATTTGAAATTTTATAACGATTTAGAGACTTGAGTTTGCATCGTTTCAAATAAAAATGATTATACACCCTACTTTTGGTTCAGGTACCCTTTCGGGGTTTTCAATCGAAATGCATAATATTGCGCCATGTCAACATGTGAGTACCCGCGCACTGCGCCTTTCCGTTACGCTGTCGCCTTGCGCGCTGAGAAACTGCGTGGCCAGCAGTTCGAGAATTACTAAACCGCGAGTGGATAAACCGAGAGACGGGTATATTCCAAAGTGAAACGTTAAAAACGTTCATGATTCAATAACTTCAGGTTGAAAGTTTAAAAATTTGGCAATTTAAAGTTGAAAGTTTAAAATTCTTTAACCCTGATAGAAAACTTTTTTACACGAAAGTCCAAAATTTTATATAACTGTAATTTTTTGTTAAAACTTGTATAAAAATGTACAAAATAAAAAAAAATAATACCAAACACGAATAGCAAATTTTTTAATTTTAATTTTTGTAAAGTAAAAAATAAAAAAATAAAAGTACAAACTTCAAACAATTAAAAAATGTGTGTAACTTTTTATCAATATTTTGCTTACTTTGTTATAAAAACCTACAGGGCGCTACAAAAAACTACAGTATATTTGAGCGTCTGACGTCATGAAAATACTTTTAATTTTACGTAAATTTTTTTGGAAAATTACAAATCTTTACAACACAATACAAGATTTCACAAAAGTTGAAATATTGTAAAACTTTCCTAAGACTAAGAATTAAAATTAATTTACGGAGTAAAACTTTTGGTTAAAAATGATCTTTTTTACTTTAAAAATGCAACATTTTTGTGAAACATTTATGCAATTTGTTTAAAAATGTGTCCTTAGTGGTAGAATATTAATCTGTTTGGTTGAAAATTCAAAAATTTGGTTTAAAATTTATTTTGTTTGGTTGAAATCCACCTTTTTGATTGAAAATTAAACTATTTGGTTCAAAGTTGATGTATTTTGTTGAAAATTCGTAAAATTCAACAGTTTTGGCATTTTTAAATTCAAAATTTAACAATTTGGTCCAAAATTTATATAATTCGTGGAACATCTGTCTTTTTTGGTAGAAAATTAACTTTCTTGGTTGAAAATTAACGTTCTTGGTTTAAAATTAATGTTCTTGGTTGAAAATTTAACGATTTGGTTACAAAGTCATGTATTTTGTTGAAAATAGAACTAGACTTTGTTAAAAATTAGTTTTTTTGTTTTGTTAAAAATTCATTTTTCAACTGAACATTTAAGTTTTTGATTAAAAATCAACTTTTTTGTTGAAAATTCAGATTTTTTCTTTGAAACTTTATTAATTATTTTTTTAAAACTGGTCTTTGTGGCTTAAAAATTGAACAATTTTGTAGAAAATACAAGTGTACAAAAGTTTTGCTTTCCTGTAGTTTTTGTTGCAATGTATTGCATTTATTTTTATAATAAAAAATTGAAAACCTTTCTACATAAAGAAACTTCTTATTTCATTCAATTATTTTATTAATTTCAGCTTAAGGGCAGATCCAAGTGGATGACAGTATTTTCCTATTCAAATCTTTTAACGTTTGTTAATCAATTAAAACTGTTTATAGTTTTACAATTTAAGATCTTGAATAACTAAAAATTGGAAAGAGTTAGAAATCGAACAATTCTAGAATTTAAAAATTTGTGTTGTTTGTTTTGAAATTTAAATCGTTCCAAATTTTATACATTCAATATGATGTCTTAACCTATAGTTTAAAACTGTCTATCAGAATTATACAGTGTCCAATCGAAAACGTTTGAATTTGAATCATTCTTCTATTTAATTTCTCTAAATTGTATATAATTCCAGGTTCAAACATCCATATTTAGCGAAATAATGAATGATTTTAACATTTTATTTTTTTAAATTAGACAATTTATTATTTACTTATTAAGGCAATCTTTCTTGTTTGAAAATTACCTTTTTTTTGAAAATCCAACTTTCTTCTTAAATATTTGTTATTTTGTCTTGAAAATTCAACTGCGCACAGAGGGTTGCATTTTTGTTGTTGAAATTTCGACTATTTGATTGAAAAATCAACTATTTACGTGAAAATTAAATTTTTTGTTGAAAATTCGTCTATTTGCTTAAAAGTGGAAATATTTGTTTCTTAATGCAACAATATGTTTCTAAATGCAACTGTGTGATTCAAAATCAATTTATTTGTGTTCGTCATTTTTTTCAAAAAAATTTGATTTTTGCGGATGGAAACTTAACTTTTTAAATGAAAATTGATCTCTTTTGGTAGAAAATCAATCTTTTTTAGTTGAAAATGCAATACCTTAATTGAAAATTAACTTTTTTATTTAAAATTAATATTTTTTTCTGGTAAAAATGTCATATTTTTTGGTTGACAATTGATGATCTGTTAAGGCTGAAAATTAAACTGTTTTGCTAGAAATTTATTTTTTTTAGGAGAAACTTGAACTATTTGATTGAAAATTAATCTCTTTCGGTTTATAGAAAGTTTGTCTTCGTATAGTTAAAATTATTTTGTGGGTTGAAGTTTCAACTATTTGGTTAAAAATTTATTTATTTTATTAAAAATTAATCTCTTGTGGTAGATATATTATATTTGTTGGTTATAAATGCAACTATTAGGTTGAAATGTAATAGTCCCTTAAGGTTGAGGATTCAACTATGTTGATAAATATTCGCCTTTTTTTTGCTGTTAAAGTAATAATTATTACTTTTCTGATGAGAGTTTATCTTTTTCGGTGGAAGATTTATTATTTCAATTGAAAATTTATCGTTTTAACTGAAAATTTAATTATTCCTTTTTTTATGAAAACTTCTCTTTTTTTAGTATAAAGTTCAACTATTTGATTGGGAATTCATTTATTTCGTCAAAAATTCATATTTGTTAATAAAAATTCATCTTTTGGGTTAAAAATTCATCTATTTTGTTGAAATTGCAATATTTTTATTTGAATGGTTCAGAATTGTTAACACTTTATATTTTCATTCAATATTATTGAAAAAAAATTATTTATTTAAAATAAGTCAGGGCACAAATAGATTCCTAAACTTTTGTTCGAAATTCGTATCTCGACATCTTCATATATCAAACATCGATAATCAATATATTGAAATTCCCTACTGATTTGAAATGCTAAAGTCACAAGTCAGAATTGTTTCGAGATGAGATTTATTCTCAAGACAAACTATTCTCGTTCTACGTCACTTTATAGGGTTTGTCGACACCCTTTCGCATTGCCAGCTCGGGAAATTGAAATTCACGAATCGTCGATCTGAACAATAGATTTGCTTCTTGTAAAATGCAGATTTTATGGCGAGTCGATGCAATGTCTCGTTTTATTGTTCTCGGAAAGTAGTGTGAAATTATTACTGAATAGAATAAATAATGATTATATGAAGAAAGAATTGTTTCTATAATTGAATAATTTGTTTATTTGCTTATTTGAAGAGTTTGCATTTGTTTTATTTTTACAATTATTTTTTATAGACGATGGTAGTAATATGAGGGATACCATGCCCCATGGTATGGGGTACGCTGACCGAAGTGCAAAACCAACCAATTAATTTGTTATCAAATAATGACACAGTTAAGGGTTTTTATTAGTGACATATGTAACCGGATAGTGTGAACTTCTCACCAAAAAATAGACACATTAAAATCACATATATATTATAATTTACATGACATTTCATTAAACGCCCGGGTCATACCCCACTTTCCCGTCAAGCATACTGAAAAATTTTCATTAAAATTTCACATAAATTTAAACTTTTATTCTTTAATTTTCAACTTTTTAAGTCAAATAGCATATCGTTGGAATCTTTATAATTCGCAGTTTTTGAGTATTATACATGTAAATTACCAAGTGCTGAATTAAAAAAAATTTATATTCTGCATTTCAGGCCGCATTATGTACAAAAGACTCCCGCTGACCAGGCTCGGCGGCCGCAATTCGACTGCGTGAGGTGAACCCGCGTAGTGGAGGAACCGTACGCAGGCAGTTAGTGGGGGATTGTAACCCCTTTATATATCTTTGTCCTTACTTTAGAAACTTTGAATTTTCAGCGGCACAAAGCAAATTAAAGCACAAAGAAAATTAAATTTGAATTGGCATATCTGCTGTAACTATGTATAAGAAATTTCAACTGAAGGGAATGAGTCGTTATCAAATTTTCAAAGGGAGCTTGTTCCACTATCTTTTGTTCTTCTTAAGGTGCCAATTTCTTGCACGAACAGTTATAGATTCAAAGGAAAGGGAATTAAATGCAAGAGAATAGTGAAAGTTTCTCTGATCTGCATAGAATGAAATTGATTTTACATAGGCTTCATTATCTCCTTAGAGTAAAGTTGGAATTTGTAAAGTGTATTCAGAGATCGAGTTCCAATATTTACAGGTTTCAATTATTTTATCAATTTTACTTCAATATCCAATATAAAAAAAAATTAAATACAGGGATCACATTATGTCCTCTTTTTAAAACCTATTGCCCCTCTTCCTTTAAAATTTGAAAAATTTCTCAAACCATCTAATATCGAGACTTTTGAACCAGTTCTCCTCCTTCCCCTTACAAATATCCGATTTATTTTTTAAGAATCTTAAACAGAAATTTACAACATTACAAAACAAGACACTTTGCAAGAGATTCTTGTTGATGGTAATAATTTTTTGTATTTCCCAAACGGGGGTAATTAGGCGTTTTTCGCGAAAATAAGGGACTAAGTTATTTTCATTGAAATCAATCAAGGTTGTAATATTAAATTCAAATCTAAATGCTTCAAGTCCCTGATGCTTGAAGTAAAAATATTGCAATTTCTATAAAATATATGAATTTTTAACCAAATAATTGAATTTTTATGAAAAAATATTAATTTTTTACCAAAAAAGACGACTCTTCAACCAAAAAGATGAATTTTCAACTAAAATGATGAATCCCAAAAAACCATGAATTTTCAACCGATTTTCTTTTAACACAACACGACAACCATCAGTTTCACCAAGTGATTGAGGTTTCAACCAAAAAAGATTTTAATTTTTAATAAAAAATAATTCAATTCGCAAAATAATGACGAATTTTTATGAAACGAGTTGATTTTTCGATAAAAGAAGATTTTTCAGTTACGAAAAAAAAAAATTTCAACTAAATTGTTTAATTTTCAAGTAAAAATACGAATTTTCTACAGAAATAACTAAAATGATGAATCTCGAACCCCGAAAAATTAATTTTCAACAAAGTAGATCAGCTTTTAGCCAAGTAGTTGAATTTTCAATCTAATACTTAAATTTTCTACCAAGAAATACAAAATTTTTAATAAAAAAGATGAATTTTCATGTGCTTAAAGTTCTGAACGTTCAAATTAACGAAATTTGTTAATGATGACTTTTTATTCCAAAAAAGTGCGAAATGTTTGTTTATTTATATTGGAAATAATATCTTTTTGGAAAAGAAATATAATGCATTTTGCAAATTAAAGTTGTAACAATATTTATGTGAAATTTTTCAACGAAATATAGTTATTTTTCCACAAAAAGAAAAGATTTTTCAATTATGAAAGAAAAAAAAGCATTTTAGATGTTAACGTTTAAATAAAAAAATAAGAATTTTCTACAAAACAGTTGCATTTTCAACCCGAAAATTTGAATTTTCAACAGAAAAGTTGATTTACAGCCAAATATGTAGTTAAATTTAAATAAAAAAGGATGACTTTTCAAGAGTGTTGTTAAATATTCAACCAAATAATAAATTTTTTGTCTATAAAAGTTTAATTCTGAACAAAAAATATAGTCATATTTTTTCAATAAAAAAATTAACTTTCTAAAGAAATCGTCTAAATATATATGTAATAAAATACATAAACCGTAATATGTGGATTTTTAAAGTATAATCTTTTATTAACTAACATTAAAAAATGTTTTAAACATCCGAAAGCTTTCAGCGGATAAAAATACATTAGAAAACAATTTAAACTTATGAAATAAAAAAAAATAGTAAAAGTAGATTTTTAAATAGTAATTTTTGTGTTTTTTTTTTTAAATTATTTCTTTCTATCGGTGTTTTTATCTTACTGAGGAAAATACTTTGAACAACTACATGAACTAGAAATAAATTAAGGAGGAAACGGAAGTATTCTTAAATTCTGTTGTTTATCTATTTTTTATTTTTGATTTTCGTAAATTTTTTCATGTGTTTTTAACAGTATAGGAAATGCTGAATTATTCAACAGATTTTTCAAAGATAACTGAAAAAAATGTTTTTAACACAAAAATAATCAGAAAACTTTCTAAAGAAAAGGCGCCTCTGTTAAAGAGCCCTTTCATTTAATATCGACGATATACGCATTAAATATCAAAAGTTTTCAATAATAAACTTAATCCCGTTTTAGTTCGTTTTACCGGAAATTGAAACTACTAAATGGTTGTCATCCCTAAAATGATGTTGGATAAAAAGAATAACTATTTTAACAATAAGTAGAATTTGATTAAAATATAGAAAAAAATTACTGAAGAGTTCAATATTTCTTATTTTTTGAAATTTGATTGAGTTTTTCCACCCGGTTTGGTCGAACCAACGAAGAGTGAAGCTGATAATTCGAGAGAAATTCAAAGAGCAGTGTTCCAAATTATCTTAATGATTCCACCGAAGTACAGATGCCTGCAAAGTTTTATCGATTCGATGAAGTTAAATGTCCAAGTATAAATATTAAATAATTTAACTGCGACGAATTTAAGCCACTAATTAAATAATTTGATCGGTCGTTCTTTATTCCAGGGGTTTTGAAGAAATAAAGTCATTAGGTTCATCAACGTCTATTTTAATAGAATAAAACCGCAATGTTCCATTTTTTGTAGAATTAAATGTGTAGGTACATTGCTGGGTACACCTCGATTATAATGGAGAGTGATGGGTCTTTTGAACCTGGAAATAAATTGGCCTAAATATGTAAATTATATTCTCGAGTGGGGTAGTATGTCGATTAACTCTTGATGCAGTCTATTTTCGATAAAATTCCTCTTCGTTCTCTGAAAAGCTTTGAATCAATTTGCAAAGCGTTTCTGGCATGGAAATGAGGTCACATTTCGGTAACTCTTTATGGTCGAGAAAATGCAGAAAGGTTAATGCTGGTTTCCGGCGGAATAATCAGTTGCAAGCAATTTGTAATCCGATGCTGATGATTTCGTTCAATGCGGAACTGACGAAAGGCTTCCTTGTTTTTTGAGAGACTTTTAATTAAAACTTTCGCAAGTTTAAATTTCCAGGAATTTTATTTCATTTCTGATTTTATAGAAATATTCAAAAGATATTATATCTTATAATATTAAAAAATAGATAGTAGAAGAATGTTGTTTAAAATAAATTGATTTTTTTTTGACTGAATAAGTTTACTAACACTACAGAAATTGAAGTAAAATTTCAGCAACTAAATTCAGCATGAATCAAAATTTAAATTCCTATTTGACCTCCAATATTGAAAAGTAGTGACAAAATTCTTAGAAATTAAAAAAAGTCTTCCACTAAAGGAATTCATTTTTTAAGAATCACAAAGACAATTTCAAGACATTAGAAAACAAGATTCTTTGAAAGAGATTCTTTTTTTATGATAACAATTTGAGACATAAATCCTTCACGATTTTTTTGCTAATTTTTTAGATTTGAAGGACGTCGTCGACGACGAAGAAATCACGAACAATTGAATGGAGAAACTTTAAAACTGAAAAATAAATCAATTCTATAATTGCAAATCAGAAACATCTTTATAAAGTTAACAGAGTTCAAAGCCAAAATGATATAAAAACAGGGGAATTAGGGATATTGTTCACGAATGTGTGGGAATAAATTATTTTAAATAATGGTAAATACTCATATTAAATTCCAATTGAAAAACTTTAAATTCCTAATACTTCACGTAAAAATATTGCGTTTTTAACAAAATAGATGAATTTTCAAAAAAAAAAATGAAAGTTTAACCAAGAAGAGCAATATTTAAACAAAAAAGAAGATTTCAGAAACATTTTGCAATGATTTAAAAGATTTCATAAAAAATGCATACGTTTTATAAAAGAATACAAGCATTTAAAAGATTTAAAAAAGGGCGGAGTACATTAGATTTCAAAGATTTTAAACGATTTCAAAATTTTTTAGAATATTTATAAATATTGCACAAAGATTTTAAATATTCCAATGACTTCAAACGAATATAAAGGATTTCAGGCAATTTTCACAAAAGTAAAGTACTTTGATGATTTAAAATTAATACCAAATATTACAGTTAAATTTCATAAGTATTAAAAAAAATTTACAAAAATTAAAAAAGAATACAAAAATTTCAAAGATTTTAAACAAGGTACAGTACACCAGATTTCAAAGATTTCAAAGCCCTTCAAAGATTTTAGAATATTTGAAATTTTTAAAAAAGATTTCAACAGTTGTCACAAATATTTCAAAAAATTCATGAGAAATTCAAAAGATTTCAAGAATTTAAAAGATCTCAAATAGGGTACAGTGCACTAGATTTTAAAGATCTTAAACGTTTTACAATTTTTGTTGGAAGATTTAAAAAGATTTTGAATATTCCAGTAATTTTAAATGAATAAAAAAATTTTCACAACTATTTCAAAGTATCCAGAAGGATTTTAAAAAATTCCAAAGATTTCAAAAAAGGTACTACAGTACATTAGATTTTAAAGATTTCAAAAGATTTTAAACGATTTCAAAATTTTTGAGAAGATTTCAAAAGCTTAAAAAAATATTTCAGATATTTCGATGATTGCAAACGATTTCAGAAAGAATTAACAAATATTTCAAAGAATTTATAACGTTTGCGCCAGATTTAAAAGATTTCCAAAAATTTCGAAGATTTGAAACGATGTCAATTTTTTTCTAGAAGTTTTCAAAAGATTTCACAAAGAATTCAAGTATTCCAGTAATTTCAAATTCAAATGAATTGTGAAGATTCCGAAGATTAAATAAAATTTCAAATATTTCAATGATTTCAAACGAATACAAAAGATTTCACAATGATTTCACAAATATATATTTTAAAGAATACCTAAGGATGTTACAGGGTTTTAAGAATTTTAAAGATTTCAAAAAGTGTACATACTAGAATACTAGATCTCAAAGATTTCGAAAAATTTCCAAGATTTTAAACATTTTGAAAAGTTTTAATATTTAAAACGTTTCAAATATTTTCAAAGTTTTCCATTTTTTTCTAAAGATCTCAAAATATTTCAAATATTCCAATGATTTTAACCCAATAAAAAATATTTAACAGTTATTCTAAAGTATGCATAAGGATACCAGATTTCAAAATTTTCAAAAATTCCAAAGATTTCAAAGATTTTAAACAATTTCAAAATTTTAAAATATATGTCACAAATATTTAAAAAAAAATTCAAAGATTTCAAGTACTTTAAAATATTTCAACAAGTTTTCAACGATTTCAAGAATTTCAAAGACATTTCAAAGATATTTCAAAGACTTTACAAAGATTTAAAAACATTCCCAAATATTTCACAAAGATCACTTATTTTCGCAAAAAATTAAGAATGTGTTTATTTATGGTTCTGCTTTTTTTAGAATTTTTTGGCCAATAAGAAACAAAATACCTCATTTTTCCATGTATAACAAATAGTTATTTTATTATTCGATGTAAAAAAGTAGACCTGGAAAAACTTTATTTCTTAACCTGGGAAACCTGGAAAAGACCTTGAATTTTGTTTCTCAGAATCGCTGGAAACCCTGCCCCGAGACCCTTCAGTTACAGATAACTTTCAAGATGTAGTTACAAATAAAATATTTATATTTTCAGTCATATAATTTTATCAATTTTTACGGTGTCGAATTTATCATTGTATGTATTTGTAACTCGAGTTCACATTTGAATACTGTACATGGGATCGTGAGTAAATTACTTAGGCGGGGCATAAGTACCTGTTTTGTCTCTCCCGTAATAGATTATCTACGACCGCTGTGATTATTGCGTATGTGATTCAAATGCCTTATTATATTTATCTCCATTACATTCGTAAAACAAACATATGCATGTATTACGTGCACTATCTGAGAATTTATATATTCCAATCAAAAATCTTGTAATAAATTTTGAAATTCCTTCACACATGAAATTTTTTCATATGATAGAAAGCGTCTTCCTTTAATTGATTTCATGACCTTAATTGACAAAAAAATATATATCATAAAACTTGTACTTTGAATAACCATAAAAAAAAGTTTTCTGCAGCATCTGCGGTCACTCTTTTGTCACAGTCCTTTCAATAGCGGAAATTCACAATATTTACATCAATATGGTGCCTCACATTGCGGTCACTATTATTACTTCACCTGTCATTGAACACTTGCGCAATTCACACTACAAAAATCTTTTTAAACCGCAAAATTATTTTTTCATATACTTCCATGCTTTACGTTCTGAATATTACTTTTATCAAATTGAATATAATCTAATAGCTTAGGTCTCATCAGTTTTTTCACTTTACTTCATTGCTTGGTTTGTCGTAACGAAATATATTGGAAGTACATATAAAAAAAAAACATTTAAAAATTCCAATTATACAACAAAATTGCACAAGAAGGCTTAAAAAGAAGTATGTTTAAAAAATCAGTTTTCCAAAAACATATACTCAAGAAAGCCAATTTGTGTAACATAATTGCACAAAAGTTCATATGAGAGTAATATGTTTCTAAAACAACATTATAATCGGCTTATTAAAGAAATTATGAAAATTGAAAAAAGAGGGAGAAAAGAAAAGACACAACCAAAACACCTTGTTTTCTTTTCTTTATTATAATAATAAATGATTATTAATTACTGTTTTATACTACTAGGATCCATCATGTTTCGAGAATTTTTATCGGCTTCCTCATCAGGGAAATTTGGTATAGGAAATTGATATGGAATATTTTTTTATACCTACATTTTTAATTAATATTAGCATTACATAAAAAAATTCCCTATTAGTTTCCAAGAAGAAATCTTCCCTGACGGGGAAGCCTAAAAGACCTCGAAACATGTTGGATTCTAGTAGTATAAAAAAGACAGATAAGTAATTATTTAAACAAACCAGCTCGCTCCCTTTATTATGATAAAGAGAAGAGTGCGAGATGGTTTGGTTTTCTTTATTCTCCCTCTTTTCTAAATTTTTATATTACTGTCTCTAGTGAGCTGAGTACAATGTTGTTTTAGGAACATATTTCTCTCATTTTAACTTATTTTGTGCAATTATGTTACAGGAATTTACTTCCTTGAATATATGTTTTTAAAAAACTAATGTTTTTAAACATACTTCGTTTTAAGCCTTCTTGTGAAATTTTTTGATACAATGCGACTTTTTAAAATTTATGTTTTTTTGAAAAATGTACTTCTAAATATTTAATAAATACATACATTAGGCCATAGACTCTGTTGTCTTACTCAAGAGTTCACTTATATATAATGTACTCAAAATTTCGATTCTTCGTCATCTCTAAAAAATATAGATTTTTTTTGACAGGGATTATATCTGTTTTAACCCAGAAAGATGAGCCGATAGTAGGTTGTAAAAAAAGAAGGAATTACTTGAAAATGTACTTGACGATATGTTCGGATGGTATATTACGCAGGTACTATACTCATTCCGACAAAGCAAACTGATAAAAGTATTATCGCCCCCTATATATATTACTTCCCAGCAGCGTAACTACAGAAAAAAATAACAAACCTTGACGTGACGGACAAGTTTTTAGATAATCGTGTTTCGTATTATGATAAAAGAATTTGAATTTCTAGTTACGTTAGTTACATAAAACAAATTATGAAATGTTTTAATCTTCATCTGTAATTAAAATCTTTGAACAAAATCGTTGCCGAATTAATTAAGTCTTAAAAATTATCGAAATCTTTGAACATAAAAAGTTTTTAATGTGGACAAATAAAAATCCATGCTAGTTTTAGGTTTTACGATTAAAGATTCTGAAGATTTGATGGTTTATGTTTGAAATTTCTTCAATTTAAGACTTAAAACTCAGACATTTCATTTTTTAAATTAAATCATTTTCTTTTGTAAATTTGTGTAATTCCAGCATTTTAATTTTGAAAATTTTAAATTAAAAATTGTGTAACTTTAATGATTTACTTTCGAAATTTCTTCAATGTGGAACATTTTGAATTGAAAATTTGACTTTTGATCTTCCAAATCATTCAAA
>NC_046665.1:126469031-126476842 GCF_010883055.1 Belonocnema kinseyi
CCATGCTAGTTTTAGGTTTTACGATTAAAGATTCTGAAGATTTGATGGTTTATGTTTGAAATTTCTTCAATTTAAGACTTAAAACTCAGACATTTCATTTTTAAAATTAAATCATTTTCATTTGTAAATTTGTGTAATTCCAGCATTTTAATTTTGAAAATTTAAAATTAAAAATTGTGTAACTTTAATGATTTACTTTCGAAATTTCTTCAATGTGGAACATTTTGAATTGAAAATTTGACTTTTGATCTTCCAAATCATTCAAATTCAAGAATTTTATTTTGTATATCTTTAAAATTGAAGAGTTGTCAATTGTACCATTGCAAAATTGTAGAACTTATATTATAAATCTCAAAAATTAAAGAGTTTTCAATTTCAACAATTTACAATAAAAAGTGTTATGCAAATTTTAACTTTTAAAATTAAAAATGTTGTAATTTTTATGAATAACATTTGATATTTCTTCTATTTGGATGATTAGGCATACAAATTTGAGTTTTGAACTTCAAAATAATAAAAATTAAAGAGTTTTCAATGGTAACTTTGTAAAATGGAACTATTAAAAAAACATTAAAAATAAACACATTTGAAAAATATATTCCTAATTTGTTTCGAAAGGTAAAAATTCTACAATACACTTTACTTCACGCTTGATTCACGCAATTAAAAAAAAGTTAATAAAACCGCTGATGACTCGACATAATCTTTTTACTTGATTCATGCGATCTTTGACAAAGGTTTTTTTTTCGTTGAAAAAAAAAAACGGTTCGTTGTGCCAACTGTTTTGTTTGTAAGATATGGTACTCTCATTTGATTAGTTGGGACAGCCATTTTATTAGTTGCGGGTACTAATTGAATATTCATATAGAATCATTGTGCTATCTAATAAAATAGTAGTATCAACGAATGAAATAGCAGTGTCGTATCTTACTAACTAAATAGTTGGCCCAACTAAACACTTTGATCAGTGTGATAGAATTGAGACAAATATTCGTCCGTGTTTTTGAAAGGCGTCAGATAATTTGTTTTAGGTGATAAATGAAGAGGTAAAGGGAAAGGATGCAGTGAACATGTCTGATCGATAAATACACGACAAGTGACCAATCCAACGATATATAAACTTTCTGTTGTAAGTTTGTATATAGGTTGTAGACGATATCACACATGAAGTTTTGCTCCTTCCTTCCGTCCTTGTTGCGACGGCTGGCACAACCAGTCACATCGATTACTTTTTTCTTAAGGGTCGTTCACACTCGATTATCGAGGCCCTTGTAGTGTGTATTTTTCTCTCTTCATCAAAATTATGAAAATAATCAGGATAATAATGGGATCTTGATTTGAGAACGAAAATAGATAAGAGGTTAGGAAAAATCTTGGATTTATTCGGGACATGAGTAGTTTGTTATTGAGCCAATGATAAGATTACATATATCGTTATGACGAAGGTTGACCATTGTTTTTACACATAATTTAGTTATTTTAAAGTTGTGCAATATATGGGGAAAAATTTATTTCACGTCATTTGATTAGCTATTTCTTGTATTTTTTCATTATAATTTTATGGAATGATAAGCCGTCCTAACTTCATCAAAGTTTCAATTAAATGATAAAACATATATCGTAGCGTCATCTATTTTTTGACATAATAGTTCTGGAACATTCAGTGAAGCATCAGAAATTTCAGAACATTCAGTGAAGCATTAGCTTAGACAGTTTAAAAATCATCAGAATTACACTATTTAAAATATAAATGTTAAGTAATAAAAGCTATTATAACTACACTGTTAGAAAAATCTGTATGAGGTTTAATATACATGTGTGTGAAGCAAATATGCACTACCGCTACTGAAGTTTAACATATATTGGTGTAGTGAATTTAATATACATGTGTATTAAATTTAATATACAGGTCAGTATAGCAATGTGCGTGAAAACTCAACCTGCTTTCATTTCTTTAAATCTTGTCAAATATTCTCAATGAAATTAATAATCTAGAATTCGGACACTCAGTTGTTATTTATAATGAAAGTGCAATATACGGGTAAAATTTTTCCTAATTTTGCTCTAAATGGTCAAAATTTAAGGGGAATATAATTAATTGTAGGTTAAGTCTGTTATTCATTTGCTTAATTGAACTTTTCGACTTGTAATCCAATTTTATTTTTGGTTAACAGGAAGCATGTATCATGTTTTATTATTTAAAATCGAAAATTACAGCTAAACTTATTTTAAATTTGCGAAAAATGAAATTATATGATTTTTCTTGTAAGTGATTAACATGAATGTATATGAGATTTAATATACGTGCTCTTAAGGGCGATTTCATATATTTCATATATTAATTTCAACAAACATGGGTATATTAAATTTAATATTATTTTTAACAGTGTACATGCTTGGAGAAATTTACTCACAAAATATATACAAAATGTTTTTTTTTTATACGTAATATCCGTTTGTAATTTTTTGTGAAAAATGGAATTTTCAACCAGAAGATTTGATATTCCAGCAAAAAATTAATTTGTGACAAAATAGTTAAACCTTCAACCAAAGAAATGAATTTTCAACTAAAATATGAATGTTGCAAAAAAAATTATTTTTTAGCAAGTTGTTTCAACCAATATTTTCGAAAAAAAGTTGGATCCTTAAACAGAGAGAGATTAACTTTCAAGAAAACGCAGTAGCATTTTTTTCAAGAAAGATGACATTTCTACCAAAGCAGACCAATTTTTAAATCAAAAGTAAAATTTTTTTAAAAAGTCGAATTTTCATCCGAAAAAGATTTTTTTCTACGCAGATTATATTTGTATTTTCAACCCCAAAATTGATGTTTCAACGAAACAGTCGAATTTTTAATAAAAAAGGATAACTTTTTTGTAAAAATTGTTGAATTTTTATCCAAGAAAGATGCCAGTTCTATTAAAATAAATGAATTTTTAAATCAAAAACAAAAATGATAAAAAAAGTAGTTTAATTTTCATCCAAAAAAGATTTGAGTTTTCCTTTTTAGCATACAAACATGAGTTTTAAATTAGAAAGATTTTTTCTACGAGAATAGTTGCATTTTCCAAAATTATGAATTTTCAACAAAACAGTCAAATAAAAAAAATACTTTTTAACAAAATGTAATTTCTAGTAAAATAGATGAATTTTTAAAACAAAACAAAATTTTTCGACAAATAGTTTAATTTTTAACCAAAAACAATTATAGTTTGACTTTTTAGCTTAAAAATTTGAGTTTTTAAAAATAATTCAGGTTTATACGAAACTAGTTGAATTTTTAACCAAAAAATATGAATTTTCAACACAAAAATTAAATTCTCAACCAAAAAGGATGTGTTTACAACTATATTGTTGGATTTTTAAACAAATAATAAAATTTATAACTATAAAGGTAATCTTGTGGAGAAAGCAACTCAATAAATAAATATAAAACCAAGGCAAACAAATTACTAACAAGTGTATTATAAACCAGAGTTACCGCAAAACTTCACTTTTAATTTTCTCGAATTTCCTACTGACCAATTTTTTATTTCCCCTGACCATATTAATGTTCAAAGTCCAGAATCTTAAACTTGTAACATTTTTAACCTAAAATCTTTTATAAACGAAATAAAACAATTTAGAATTAAAATTGACAAAAAGTCAAATTTATTCTACTTAATAGTTTCAAGTTATAAAAATTTGCTGACTCTTACACGATTTTTGTTGTTTAAATCCCTGAGTTTTCCCTGACCAATAAAATTCCCAGACTTTAAACAAAATTTTTTTTGCCTACCCGTGCAGAAATCGCCAAGTTTTTTTCCCGGGTCCAGGCTTGGGCCAGACTGGGGGCCCCTAGCTTGAGCCTATCTTGAATTTTGCAATGGCTTGAACTTGGACCTAACTATTGTAAACAATCTTAAAACAAATCTTAAAATCCGGAGGCATTGAACAATCGGCAGTATCCTATACTTACGCAGTGAAAGTGCAAGTGAGGACTTGTATTAACCATGAATAATATTTTGACATTATAATTACACGTGACGTCTAACCTGAAATTAAGAAAAAATTTCGTCGAATTATAAAGTGTAAATACGTTGTTAATTTGTGCAATGATGTTTAAAACTTTAAATTATGTAATAAATATGTGACGGACGTGAATGAAGAAATTATTGTATATAGATTTTGATGATGCAGATGATGAAGAAGAATCAGAGCCCGGGGAGATAATATCAATGAAATGCCATAATTTGGAAATTCGAATCAGATTGGAGAAAATGTTTTAAATTTCAAACCTCTGTAAGTTCATTTGTGAAATTAGATTAAAATCAAAGATATTTTGGCGTAATTTCGATTTTTAATTAAGAAAATAAAGAATCACAAGGAATGGATTTTAAACGAGGGCCACGGCTGGCCCTGGCCAGATTACTACTGATACTGAACCGCCATGATTCGTCTGCTAACCGAACGCGCTCGGGAAGCGACGAGTGCGCTGCGAACTGCGCACTTCTTTTCGTTACGATAATTTATATTTCCGTTAACATTTAGGAATTTTAGGGAACTATTTCTAACTTTCAAAGATCGCTTCTGAAGTTAAATAAAAATTGAGTCAATTTACTATAAAAGTTACTAAATTTCGTTTTCAGCAACCTAATTTCGTAAATTTCTGTTACTTTAGTATCTTAATGTGTCGGAATTTTTCAAACATTTCTAACAGTGTATCTCTTTCTATCATAACGATTCAAAATTAAATGAAGGAAAATTTCGGCAAAATGAAAGTACAGTAGTAATTTACATTTAAATAATAATAATAATTTAACTAGAGGGTGAATTCACCGTGTGAGTGATGAGTCGGCATTAAAGTAATATTATAAGACCCTCTCGAGGGATGACACGTGATGAGGTGAGGGGAGGGGCTTTGGAACATAAGGCCCTTTTTAGAAGGACTTGACAGGCTGCAGCTTCGACTTTCCGCGGAGGTAGAAAAAAAAGAAATTAATAATGGAGCACCATGACGATGCAGCAAGATGGGGAGGAGGGTGGATTGAACTGGGTGTACGAAAACAGAGCATCGAAATTCCCAATTCACAATTCACCCCCCGACTCTTGTTCAAACTTTGAAGCGGGTAAACCTTTTGTAAAGGCTCGTTTCCTTTCTTTCTACATTGTATCTAACAACTATGTATGTACATTGCAAAACGTACAAAGGGAAACGAGATCCCTTCGTCGAATATAAAATTAAGTAGTGCCTCGTGGATAAATTACAATAAAATGATGCTTGTGCCAACATTCAGATTTATGCAAGAATTTATAAATAGGGGTTCGGATGAAACTCGACTGTTCTAATTAATCAATAATTCAAGTGGTGTGTAGTATTTAAAATGTCGTTAATCTTCACCAATAAGAAGTGGGAAACATTTCTTAGCACTTTAAATGTTTAGTTTTACAGACTTACAGTTTCTAGTTGCATTATAATTTGATTCAGTCCACCTTCTCAATAGTGTCGCGATCGGGCTTGTAGGGGAATAACTTTTCTCGGAATGGGGCTCTCCCACCACTGTCATGCTCATGAGCGCGCACGAATTTCGGAAGCGCTATGTCAATAGTACCGCGATGGCATTTAGGTAGTTTTCGTGTCAAAATCAAATATCTGGAAAAAATGGCTTTTCTATGATTTTAAGAATCATAATATTATAACTGATGTCATTTCAAATAAAAAACATTTTTGATGAAAAATGTTAAAACTCACAAAAAAACATTAATTTAACAAATATTTTTTGCCATTTAATTTTTTTCTGACCGTCGCTTCTTACAAATTTTTTGAAAAATAATTGAATTTTAAGAAATGACAGCACACTTTTTTCTGGGAAAACATTCTCTACAACTCTACTTTTTCAAATTTTGAAAGTCAATTTTTCTATGGCTAAAATTGTTAGAAAACATTTTTTTAAGGAAACATTTTTAAAGAAATAAGTATATTTTATTATTATTTTGTTCTTTTTAAAATTGGAAACACTAGAATTGTAGAGAATGTTTTCCCGGAGAATATAATCCGTCATTTATTAAAATTTAATCATTTTTCAAAAATTGATTAGAAGTGACGTTCCGAAAAAATGTAGTTGCAAAAAATATGGTTAAAATTAATGTTTTTTAATGAATTTTAATATTTTTCATACAAAATAATGTTTTTAAATTGAAATGACATCAGTTATAATATTTGGATTCTTAAAATCATAGAAAAAACTATTGTTTTCAGATATCTAACTTTTGGCCTCGTTCAGGAGTAAAAGTGTAAATTCGTATAACCATCGCGTGGCATTATTGAAAAAGTATTAAAAATATTTTAGGGTATATTAAAATGTTCCAAAGAATTTTCAATTTATTTAAATAAGTCAAATATATTCTAAAAGATGTTATGGTATTTTTAAAAGTTCTAAAAAAATTTAAAGAGCTTCAAAAAGTTTTAAGAGATTGCAAAAGATTCCATAGGATTTGAAATATGTTAAGGGATTTTAAAAGACCCCAAGGAAATTTTAATAGATTTTAATAATTTCAAGGGAAGCCAAAAAATATTTAAAAATTTAGGATATTTTAAAAAATATCCAGCGGTTTTTTACAACTGTGCAAAGTTTTTAAAGAATTAAGGAATTTTTTAGGAGTTGAAAGATTTTATGTGACTCAACAAAATAGTCATGGGTTTTTAAAGAATTTTCTCGGATTTCCGAACATACGAAACGATTTTTACAAGGACCTAAAAGATTTTATGGTATTTTAAAAGTTTTCAAAGCGTTTTTAATAGATTTCAATAATTTGAAAGTTTTCAAATAATTTTTATGATTTTAGGTAATTTTAAAAAATGTCAAGGAATTTTTAAGAATCTTAACACTTTTAAAAGGATTTCAAAAGACTTTAATAACTTAAAGCTATTGCAAAGGATTTCAGGGTACGTTTAAAATTATCCAGGAATTTTCAAAAGTTTTGAAAGCTTTCAAAATATTAGGAATATTTTAAAAGCTGCCAAGGAATTTGTAATTGATTTAAATAATTTGAGAGGATTTTAAAGAATTTGAAAGATTTTAGAGTATTAAAAAATTTTCAAGGAATTTTCAAGAATTAAAAAAATTTCAAAAGGACTTCAAATTTTCAAAAATTCTTAATAATTCAAAAGATTAGGAATATGTTAGGGTATTTTAAAAGCTGACAAAGGAATTTGTAATTTATTTAAATTCTTCGAAAGGATTTCAAAGAATTTCAAAGATTTTAAAGCATTTTTAAGAAGAAATTTTCAAGAACTGTAAAACTTTTAAAAGGATTTCAAAAGATTTTAATAATTTTAAGCTATTCTAAAGGGTTTTAGGGTATGTTTAAAATTATCAAGGAATTTTCCAAAGTTTTGAAAGATTTCAAAAGATTAGGAGCATTTTAGGGTGTTTTAAAAGCTCCCAAGGAATTCGTAATTGATTTAAATAATTTGGAAGGATTTAAAAGAATTTGAATGATTTTAGGGAATTTTAAAAAATGTCAAGGTATTTTCAAGAATTCAAAATCTTTTAAAAGGATTTCAAAAGATTTTAATAATTTTAAGGTAATGTAAAGGATTTTAGGGTATGTTTAAAATTTGCAAAGAATTTTCAAAAGCTTTAAAAGATTTCAAAAGATTAGGAATATTTTAAGGTATTTTAAAAGCTTTAAAGGAATTTGTAATTGATTGCAGTGATTTGAAAGGATTTCAAAGAATTTAAAAGATTTTAGAGCATTTAAAAAATGTAAAGGAGTTTTCAAGAATTTCAAAACTTTAAAAACTTTAAAAAGGACTTCAAAAGATAGGT
>NC_046665.1:126476942-126525912 GCF_010883055.1 Belonocnema kinseyi
TTCAAAAGATTAGAAATATTTTAAGGTATTTTATAAGCTTCCAAGGAATTTTTAATTGATTTCAGTAATTTGAAAGGATTTCAAAGAATTTAAAAGATTTTAGAGCTTTTAAAAAATTTGAAGGAGTTTTCAAGAGTTTTAAGACTTAAAAGGACTCCAAAAGATTTCAGTAATTTGAAAGGATTTCAAAGAATTTAAACGATTTTAGAGCATTTAAAAAATTTGAAGGTATTTTCCAAAGCTTTGAAAGATTTCAGAAAATAAGGAATATTTTAAGGTACTTTAAAAGCTTCCAAGGAATTTCTCATTGATTTCAGTAATTTGAAAGGATTTCAAAGAATTTATGATTTTAGAGCATTTAAAAAATTTGAACTAATTTTTAAGAGTTTAAAAACTTTTAAAAGGACTTCAAAATATATTAATAATTTGAAGGTATTCTAATGGACTTTAGAGTATGTTTAAAATTTTCAAGACCTTTAAAAGATTTCAAAAAATTAGGAAAATTTTAGGGTATTTTAGAAGTTTCTAGGGAATGTGTAATTAATTTTAATAATTTAAAAGAATCTCAAAGAATTAACAATAGGTTAATTTAAGTTGGAACAAAAATATTCTATAAAAACTAAGACTTTTTTCTGTCTGAAGGGAAATGAATACATACATCCAGAAAACAATTTTTCTTTATTCAACAAAATTGTTTCATTTACCGCATTTAGTTGATTTCAAACAACATTTCGGTTAAATGAACCAAATTTTTGTTCAGTTGACTAAATTCAGTCTCAGAAAATTCCTGGCCATTTCCCGGTTTCCCGGTCCAGTGGATACCCTGTAATCAATTAAATAATGTATTAGCCACTTATTATAACGGTTTTGGTACCAAAAATGACAATTTGACATTTTAAAATTGAGTTTATGTGGGTTAGCTTTCCGTAACTGTTCCAGTAATGGTCGGTTTTCTTTATCATATTCTTGGGTTGATTCAACCAAAATTTTGTTCATTCGACCAAATCTTTTTCTTGGTATAGTAACCAGCTGATTGTACCTTGTCAGTTTTATGACTGATAAGTGTTCAATTTTCTGTTCATACATTGTAAGTGATAACTGTAATTATCAATAGAGCAAGATACACGAAAAATGTGAATGTAAACGAATATATTCTGATATAGGGGTTAGGTTAGGTGCATGTGACTCGTGTCCTGTGAACCGTGCAACCCTGTGTCGTAACGTCATTATAACCCTAAATAACAGCTGGTGCAGGTATTGTCGACCATCAGTGGTTATCAAATAGTAATATGTATGTTTGTAGATACTTTTCGCCTCTATATCTACAAGGGAAAGGGTTCAACATATTTTTAACAAAATGACTAATTATCCTAAAAAAACTTCAGAAAATAAATATTTTGATTAACAAACATAATATTGTACTCTTTACATTTGTCTATAGTCCATAGACTTTGAGTTGCTCTTGTCACTAAATTGAGGAAACGGAATGCTCATGTTTGTAGTTTCTGATTTTAAAATCTAATCTTGAGTACGTCGTTTAAGAATAGGTATGACGCAACCTGTTAAACACGACTCAGATAACATTTTTCAGAGAGGTTCGTGTCTGAACCATTTAAAATAATCACTGTGAGAAAAACATAATTGACGAAGCCATTGTTTCGAATTTCGAGCTTAGGGGCTATTTTTATTCTGATGCCGCTCTTATAAAAATACGGTATAAGCAATACAATTCTTTATTTGATCACAGTCCGTATCCTTTTTAATCTTATGTCCAACTTAAATTTTATAAATCCACTAAAACTCCTAAAATTGAAAATTTTGGGCTAATTTTTGCCTTCTCCCCCTTTTTATAAGTTTTCCATTCATTTTTTAAGAATCATGATCAAACATTGAAAGAGATTATTTTTTAGTATACCAAATTCAAATATTTCCTTAAGGACATGCTCTCCGGCGACCACGTGACCAAACTAGTCCCCGGTTATGAACATTTTTTTGGTGTTCACTGCGTCCACATGAATTGAGATATCGTGTTTAAACTTTGACACATCAAATAAAAAGCACTAAAGAACGTTTGTATACATCAATATATTGGTAATTTTAAAGAAAGTTTATTTATAAATTGATGGAACAGAATATTACCATTCGAGTTATAGCACTTTGCAGATCATTTTTGGTTTGATGCATTTTAGATTTTTTTATTCGCTCATATTGAGCACTGACACCAATTTTATACTAAATCGTCTAAACCTTGAAAAAAATTAATATAAGCAATAAAATTTGCACCTTCGTTGCAAATCAACAAATAAGTATCTGCTCACACGTAACCTATCATTATTTTTTGGGCATTTTTAGCGATTTCTAGCGGAGAAAAAAAGAAACTTTGAACGTCGATAAAATCGAGATCAAGTGACTAAGTTCGTTTCTGAAATTTCGGTGTAAAATGATTTTCATTTTTTGGTCCTAAAAATAAAAGATAAATTTCAAATTGGAAACATGGCAACACCACTTTTGTTGATAGTGAACCAACCAGCGGGACTCAGCGGCGGACTCGCCTTGTCTTTCGCCCCCGGGCGAAATTTTATTTTTTTTCTTTGAATTGTTTCATACCAGTACAAAAAATCTGCAAGAATATATAACCATTAGAAAATTTAAATTATTTTCTGAAGATGCACATTTCTCAAGATGGGACTTGGACGAATTTTCGAGTATGACATTCTAAGATGTTCCTCGATTTTTTTAAATCGAGGCATCTACTTTATCGACGTTAAAAGTTTATTTCCTAATTCCTGTAGTATTTCACTTGAAAACTTTTTTCGTAATTATGAACATTTCGATATATACAAACGTTCCTTAGTGCTTTCGATATAACATCCTAAATCCTGAACACGACATCTCAATCCGTTTGGACGTAGTGAGGACCGAAAATAATGAAAATCATTTCATTCTCCATACAAAAATTTTATGAATGAACTTAGTCAAATGATCCCGACTTTATCGACGGTCAAAGTTTCTTTTTCTCTCCGCTAGAAATCGCTAAAAATGCTCCAAAAATAATTATAGGTTACGTGTATGCAGATACTTATTTGTTGATTTGCAACGAATGTGCACATTGTATTGCTTACATTAATTTTTTTTTAAGGTTTAGACGATTTAGTCCAAAACTGGTGTCAGTGCTCAATATACGCGAACCAAAAAATCCGAAATGCATCAAGCTAAAAATTATCTGCATAGTGCTATAACTCGAATGGTAATATCCTTTTTCATCGAATTATAAATAAACTTTCTTTAAAAATATAAACACATTGATGCATGCAAACGTTCTTTAGTGCTTTTTATTTAATCTGTCAAATTTTAAACACGATATCTCAATCCGTGTGGACACAGTGAACACCAAAAAGATGCTCATATCCGGGGACTAGTTTAGTCACGTGGTCACGAAGAGCATGCCCTTAATTATTAGATTAATTTCTACCAATAAAAGCGGAGTTAAAAAAAAACAAGATAAATTCTAAACGAAAAAGGTAATAGTTCATATTTAAGCAAAAAAATACTTTAATTTTAAGTCGAAAAACAATTGAATTTGAAAATTTATTATTATTATTCCAATACAAAATGACGAATTTTCAACCAAAAAGATTAATTTTTAATAAAGGAGTCCAACTTTTAGCTAAGTAGTTAATTTTTCGACAAAGAAGATTAAACTGAAAAATGTAATAGTATCTGTTTAAAACAAAAAAGATTTTAATTTTGAATTATTTGATTTAAGTTTAGTTGAATTTATTCCAAAAAGATGAATTTTCAATCAAATAAATGAATCCTTAAGGGAAAAAGATCAATTTGAAAACAAACAGTTGCAATCTCAACCAAAAATATTACATTTCTACCAAACCAGATGAATCTTCAAACTAAGAAAAAAAGGTATTTTCAAGAAAATAGTGGAATTTCCAACCAAAAATAATTCAACAAAATATTATATTAATAGTATATTTGCAAGGAAAGTGTGTTCAAAAAGAGAAAAATTTCAACCAAATTTAAAAAAGGTTTAAAAAGAATTTCACCAGAAGAAAAAATTATGATAGCAATTTTTTTTAAAAAACGCAGTTTATTCAAATAAAACCTGCATTAATTATTACTCTACGCAGTAGCTGATAGTCACTTGCGGTCCTGATGTACCGTTTTAGAAGTTTATTTACGAGGCAGATGATCGCAGTATCTTGTAACTATTTTATTGCCAACTGAGCTTCTAGGTCGTTGCCTTTACCCGCGATTTCAACACTTTTTTTATTTTCTTCTTCTCATCCAAATTTCGAATCCTTTTTACGCTTGAGCTCACTCAGTATCGAAGAAGATAGGTTTGCTGCATTGTTATAATCCAACGCAACAACCTTTTGTAATGCATTGCCGCACATGACTACAACCACCATGTTTTGTCTGCTTTGAACGCGATCGAGACGCGAGGAGTGCGCAGTTGCTAACCGCGCATTTCTTTCGGTCACGATCACATATATTTCTGTTACCATTTAGGAATTCTAGCGAACTATTTCTAATTTTCGGATGTCGCTTCCGAATGTTAATGAAAATTGATAAAATTTACTTTATTTCTAAAAGTACACATTTTATAAAAAATTCCTCTTTTTTTGGTAGCACATTGCCGTGCAAAAGTTTTAGGCCACCTCTTTTTTTATGACTGAATGAATTCTATTAATTTTAATTATACCAGAGCTAACAAAATTTCTCTTTAAAAGGTTGATTGTTTTCGAAATTCTGTATAAAATAAGCCCAGGTTGAAGCCAATGTTTCGAGTTTTTAAGTAGATATTGCAAAAATAGTGTCAATTTCAATTTTTCTTAAATTTTCAATAACGTCCGAAATGGTCAAAAATTTTCAATGTTCTTGGGCTCATTTTGAAGCTTTTTTTCACCGTATCACAACAGCTTACGAGTATGAATTGTAAAAAATTTCTTTGTCTGTAGGCAAATCAGAAGAAAAGTTAAATAAATATATATTTTGAGGAAATTACATAGAAACTTATTGATTATATGTTTCATATAATTTACAAAAATATTTTTGTTGTCAGAAATAAAATTGCAATTTTTCCAACTTTTTTGTTACAACTTCAAGTTCTTGCAATTGAAGAAAATTTTTACGATTTATACTCATAATCTGTTGTGATATGGTGAAAAAAAGCTTCAAAATGAGCCTAAGAACATTGCAAAATGTTGACTATTTCGGAAGTTATTGCAAATTTAAGAAAAACATTGAGATTTACACTATTTTTGCAATATCTATTTAAAAACTAGACAAATTGGCTTCACCCTGGGCTTATTTTATACCGAATTTCGAAAACAATCAACCTTTTTAAGAGAAATTTTTCTAGCGCTGATATAATTAAAATTAAAAGAATTTATTCTAAACTTTTTGTTTAAAAATTCTTCTTTTTTAATTGAAACTTTAACTTTTTGGTTGGGAATGCTCAAATTTTGTTTAAAAAATCATCCTTTTAGTTAAAAATTTAACTACTAGTTTTTAGAGATGAACTACTACTTTGTTTAAAATTTAAAAAAATGTTTTTCTTTCTTAAAATCTTTTTACATTCTCATCAAGAGAAGGTATTAGATTGGGTAAAATTTGACCCCCCCCCCCCCCCCCCCCCCCCCCGTTTTTGTAAAATGTCTACGTTTTGAGATCCCCTGAATCCGAAAAACAGGTTATTACGAAAGTGTCGTGTCTGCCTGTGTGAGCCTGTGCGTGTGCGCGTGTGTCTGTAGATTTTTAGTTTGTCAGCACGATGACTTTCGAAAGTATTGACAGATTGGATTGGCCTTTGGTATACCCTTTTTAGTGTCCTAAAATAAAGGTCAAGTTCGTGAGCCAACCATTTTGGGTGAAAATTCAAAAAGTGAGCGTATTTTGAACATTTTTGAGACCACTTTTTTTAAATTCAAAAATTGTCTTCCGGATATTCATAGTATGCAATCAGACGAACAATTTATCTCAATGACTTTTTTGTATGAAATTAAAATTTACCACAGTATTAGCATTTACAAAATTTAAAAACACACGAAAATCAACATTTCAAGCCAAATAACGCATGATATGAAAAAAAGTCAAGAGAAGAAAAATGTTTCTTTTCTAATGCCCCACAAAATTGTTTAAACACCTTTTTGATTTTTCGTAAAAAGTTGAAAATTCAAAATTTGATCGTACCAAAAATTTTCGAAACCACATTTTTTCAAGATTTCAAAATTCTGTGTACAATTATTCATAGTACTCAGAAACTCAAACAAGCTTATAACAATTTTTTTAATTTGGTCGAATAGTTAAAAATTCCCAATTTGATTGTACCAAAAATAATGAAAAATCCAAAAATTCCATTTTTGTGGTCAAACTATTCAAGATACGAAAAAAAATGAATAAGCTAAAATTGCGCGCCTTGGAAAGACCTACAAATTTATAATAAATCGTTTTTCGATAGGATGCGTAGATTTTGTTTTTAGTCGTAAAAAAAAAACATTAAAAATAAAAAAATAAAATTTTTTTGGACTAGTGACACAAGCTAAGGAAAAAAGAGACAAAACTTGTTCATCCAAAAAGAGCTATAATTTTTTATAGGACACGTAGTTTTTGCTTCAGACGTAAAAGTTAGCATTCGAAATAAAAATATTAAATTTTTTTGAAAATGACACAACGTACAAACTAAAATTAACAGACAAAAAATGTTCGCCTGAAAAAATCTATTAATTTATTATTAATCATTTTTAGCTAAGACGAGTAGAGTTTCTTTTAATTGTAAAAAAATAAGATTAAAAATAAAAAAATTAAATTTTTAGAAAAAGGACAGAAGAGACGAAAGAGGATACAGGATCCTATATAGGACCCTATATATATTCCTGTATTAGACCCTGTACAGACGCACGGTATTTTTTATTTAATCGTAAAAAACAAGCTTAAAAATAAAAGCAAATGATAAAAACAAGGAAATAAGAATTAGTATTATTCAATTTTTATGCATGTTATGAATTGTAATGATTTAAATTTATTGAAATGATACATGATTAAGTGCAGCTTAGAATATAATTTAAAGCAAAATAAGAAACAAATATAAAAATAATCATGATAAATACAATTTGCTCTTTATTTTGAAATTTTTGAATAAACAATTCCAGGCAGAGTTACATAAGAAATGTATCATATTTAATATGATTTAATATGAATACGTGATGAGAATGTGTTCGTTAAAGTGGAAAGCGCTTTAACAAAAGAGAGTTCAAAATCACAAAATTACAGTTGTCAGTCCGCTGACCTTTGATTTTAAAAGGTGTGTCCACGAATGCGGGAGAAATAGAAAGACCGAGTGCGTAGCGCGAGGTAAATACATAATCGAGCGCGAAGCGCGCGAACCAACAATCGCGCGCCCCCAGCGCGCTCAAACTTGCGAGCGAAGCGAGCCACGTGCGCAGCTCGCGATGAGTGTGCCCGCGTGGCGGGCAGATTTTTTGGTTTACAGTTCAAAATTTGAGTTAAAAATTCGTCTCTTTGGTTGGTGAACTGTTCTGTTGAAAATTCCTTTTTCTTGATTGAAAAATTACTTTGGTAATTGGAAATTTCCCTATTGCATTTTTCACCGCAACTGGTTCTTTTTTTTTTTTTAGTAAAAATTCAGCCTTTTATTAAAATTGAATTGTTTTGCTAACCAAAAATTTTTGTTTAATTAATCTATTTTAGTTGAAAATTCAATTTTTTGGTTGAGAGTTATTTTATTCTAATGGAAATTCGTATTTTTCGGACATAAATTTAACATTTTTTTGATCAAAATTCCATATCCTTTAATTTGAAAATTCAACTGTTTTGTATTCAAAATTCGTCATTTTGTCTTGAAAGTTTAATAATTTAGTTAAGAAATCATTTAGTTTTGGTAGAAAATTCGTTTTTTTATCATTAAAAATTTTTTTTTATTAAAAGTTTAACAATTCCATTTTTGGTTTAAAATCTAGCTTTCCTAGTTTAAAAACTCGTTAATACCCGGATTAATTGTCACATAAAATCCAATTTAGGCACATTTCAAAACCCACTCTGAAAATCACTTTTTATTTTAATTACTATAGAAAAAACTAAGGATAAAATTTGTTACAGGTAATTTTTTATAGGGATAAAGTTTTATTCAGACAACTTCGTGTCTTTCAAAATACATGCGTTTTCATGGAAAAACAAAAGAAACTTTAATGGATATACCGGATAAAATTTATGCTGTGAAGTTAATTTTTACCTCGGAATGAAGGTAAACTTTATCCTTCCTTTTTTTCTGTGATATTGGCAATTTGGCTCGCTATAGACACAAAAAAAATCATTATAAACGTAAAATCGGGGTTTACCTAAAGTCAAACATTGTCTAAAATTCGTAGCATATCTTATGGATGATCCCTTACTTTAGTTATACTTTAATATCCTAAATGTTTCGAATTTTTCCGAACACTTGTAACAGTGAATTAGAATATGGTAATATGATAATAATAGCGATTATTTGCAAGCTTGCGTAACCGGTGCGGGAAAATTGCAACTTGAAATAAAATGACGCGGACATTTAAAAACAGCCCGCAGGTGAATCTGCACGTGTGTAATGCAAATGCGTAGGCGTATGGGTGTAGTACGGTATGAATTTCTAGTGTTTCCAGCACACCGAGTTCCAGGATGAGTCGACATCCCGCGTATCTTGTTTCACGTATGAGTACAATAGTTCAGTAACTCGCAAGAACCAAGAAAGATTAAAGTTACGAGAAAGGCCAGGAAACGGAAAACACATTGACCTCAAAAGTTCATTCTATACGGCAAAAAATGACCGTAAAAAGGGACGAAGTTGTGGCTAGGACTTGGATGCGAGAAAAAAATGAAATATTGAATCTTATTACAAGACCTGAACAGTTCCTGAAATTTGCAGAGTTGAATATAAAAAGAAAAATTGTACTTGTACGATTTAATTTATATTTGTTTATAAATTCACAACTCTGAGGATTCGAACCCTGACTCGCCGTCTTGCTGGCGGGCCACGTGCAAGCGACCCTGTTTCCTAGTTCCTAGATTTGTCGGGACAGCTTGTGATTTTTCTGAGCATTTTTTCAAAATCATTCGTAATATTTTTGTAATTGTTAACGAAAAAAAAAATTGATGAAACGTTTTTGATTTTTCACATAGAGTTCGTCAATTCTTTCTAGAAGTTCGTATAGATTCTTTATGAAAATCAATCAATTTTTATGGACAAATTTTTTCAATGGACTTTAAAAAAAAAGCAGGATACATTTCTCTTTAAATTGATGATTGCAGAACATTTGAGATGCGTTTTATTTGTGAAGCTTAATATTTTTTGTTTAAAATATAATAGTTTTCTAATAAAAAAAACGTCAAGATACTATATTATCGTTCAAATATTGTAAATATTTTTTTTCGAAGTTAATTTTTTTTTTTAATTAAAAATACCAATTTTCGATTTAAAGCATTAACATAAAATTAAAAAAAAATATATATATATATATATATAAAAATAATCTAAAATAATTCAAAATTGTAAATTTTATTTGATATGTTAGGATTTTTGTTTTAAATACCAAATTGAGACATAAAAAACATTTTCTTATAAATGGTAAAAAGCCTCAGTCGAAAAAATTAAATTATAAAAACTATTGTTAAAATAATATTTTTTCATACCAGTTTTAAACAGTTTTTGTAAAAAAGAATGCTTTTTTCTTTAATAAGAAATTACTGATAGTATTATTTCAATTCTTGAACTCATAAAAATCATATTTTTGCGAAGACCTGATTTTGGCACCATAACTAGCTTAAATTTTAATTTTTCAATTTTTTCGCAATTGCAATTGTAAAATTTTAATTTTCATCACAGGATGTATGTCTGATTCTCAACTAAATTCGACTTATTCAAATTAGGAGAAGAAGTTTAAAAAAAACTTTCAGATTTAAATTTAATGCTTAATATTTTAAATGTTTTTTGCCTATTAATTTACATTTAGGAGTCTTTTAATTTCGGTCCATTTTTATTTTAGACTCATTTTAGTTTTGAAAAAGTTTATCGATTTTTATTGTTGTAATCACTTGCATTCATGCGTTTAAATTATAAATTAACTTATTTAAATTTTCAGTGCTATTTTTTCAATCATTCGATTTGACGTTTTTAAATTAAAAAATGATTTCAAATTAAAAGCAGCTTTTACGAACGTTGGTTAATGCTTTCAATTTTCCCTTTTGACGTTGTTAAGTCGTAAAAACTCTAAATTTTGTATTTGTTTTATTTAATGTTTGAAAAGTGTTAAATTTTGATACCTTCAAATCGAAATTATTAAATTTCAATAAAAAATGTGTTTGTGTCGAAGTTATGAAACTCTTGTAACTTTTAATTGTTAAATTTTTTACACATCAAATTAAAAATCCCACACAAAAAGTTGATTTTAAAGATTGTATAATTTCCAAATTAAAAAATAGAATAAGAATGTAAACTTAAAAATGTTTACTACTTGTCTTTTGTTATTAGAACAGAAAATGATTTTTGAACACGATATATGTTCTCTTCTCATGAGCACATTTTGATAAAATTCTCTTTAAATCAATTTCCACGCATCATTAAATATAAAAATGAAACCGTTCAGAAAAATGTCACACATTCAAGATTTAAAATTCCAATGAGAAACCTACCTACTGTATTGTCAACGGGTGACAAATCGATCTCTCAACTTTCAATGCTCTTCTTCGTGTCAAACGCATTTTTTCAAAATATTATAGATAAAAAACACCAAATAAAGAAAGAATAGAAAAAAGTAGTTTGCATTACACAAGCTTGAAAGCTGAGTTCAAAGGAACTGTTCGAGATTTAAATTGGGGCGAAACTTTCAGAAATTAATTAGAGATTAGCAGGCCTGGAGGGTAGAATAAATTGGGTAGAAAAGCGATTTTTTCTTTCGGCTTCTACAAAGGAAAAGGAACGTAAATGATGTGCCAAATCGGTTTTTAAGATCAGTCATGAGAATATTTTTCAAGGGTAGTAGACATTCTTTAGATTCTTTAGAAAGATATTCTTTGGGAAAATGTTCTTCAAGAAAATAGTCGTTGGGAAAAATTGATCTGTAAAAAATAAAAGTGGAATGCTGTATTTGATCAGATTTTGGATTATGTAGTTCTTGTTAATATTTTTATTTTTTTTTATGTTGCAGGAACTAACGATGGAACTGGTTTTCTGCAATCTATCGTGCTATTGATGACCAAATAACGCATCCTAGGTATGTAAAAATAAATCAATACCTTTTTCATACAGTACATGATTTATTTTAGGAATGATCGGAAGAAAAAAATTACAAAAATCAAGGAATTTTTATAAGTGGCATTTGAAAAGATTCCAAGAAATTTTTAAGGTTTCAATTATTCGAAAGGATTTCAAAACTTCTTTGAAATATTTCAAGCAATTTGGAATATTTTTGGGGATTTAAAAAAATTCCAAGGAATTTTTAACGAAGTTTAATTATTTGAAGGGTATCTAAAGAATTTAAAGCATTTTAGGGTATTAACATTTTTTTAATTTTAAGGAATTCTCAACGACTTCAAAAAATTTGAAAGAATTTCGAAAGATTTCAAAAGATTAGAAATATTATAAGTTATTTTAAAAGATTTTATGGAATTTTTAAACCTTCGAAGGCACTTTTACGAGCTCTGAAAATGTTCAAGGGAATTCGAAATAATTTTAGGGGTTTTAAAGATTTTAAAGGATTTGATTTTTTTAAATTTCAATACATCCTTAAGAGCCTTAAAAAGTTAAAGTAATTCAAAAGATTTCAAGGGATTTAAAAGCATTTCGAAGAATTTGACTTTCAAGTATTTGAAAATATTCCAAGGACTTTTTTACTACATTTCAATCATTTGAAGGGAATCCAAAGTATTAAAAAATGTTTAGGGTATTTTTTTTCATTCCGAAGGATTTTAAAGATCTTAGGGTATTATTAAAACTTTCAAAAATTATACATTTTCCAGAGCTTTACAATCTGTAAGGGAATATTTTTAAAGATTCAAAGAAATTTTCAATTGATTTCAATCATTCGAAACAATTTCGGAGAATTAAAAATATTTAAAAGTATTTTTAATAGATTTCAATGACTTGAAGTAATTACAAAGGATTTCAAAGGATTTTAAAGATTTTAGTGTATTTAAAAAAATCCAAACGACTTTTTATAGCTTCCAAATGTTTCAAGTGATTTAAACAATTGTAAAGTATTTGAATAATTTTTGGGTATTTTAAAAGATTTCAAGGAAGTTTTAATCGATTTCAATAATTTGAAGGAACTTCAGAGGGTTTGAAACAAACAAAAAATAGGTCGTTTAAAAAAATGCTAAAGCGTTGTAAGAACTTTCGGATTAGGACAAAGAAAAAGGATTTGAAATATTGTGGGGTAATTTATTCTATGTTAAGGTATTTTTAAAATTTTAATGATTTTGCGGGATTTCAAAAGCTCTCAAGGTGTTTTAATGGATTTTCCAGGAATACAGAAAATATCACATTTCATGAAATTTTATTTCACAGGAATTTCGTAAGATTAAAAGATTCCTAAGTATGTTTTGAAAATTCCTCGGAATTGTGAAGAGCTTCCAAAAGTTTCGAAGAAATTCGAAAGATTTCAAAGGATTTGAAATATTTTAGGGTATTTTATAAGATTCTAAGGAATATTTGAATTATTTCAATCATTTGAAGTGACTTCAAAGTATTTGACATATTTTAGGGTACTTTAAAAGATTCCAAGTAATTTTTTATTTATTTCAATAATTTAAAGTGACTTCAAAAAACCTGCAATATTGTAGGGTATTTTAAAAGATTCTAATTAATTTTTTTATTTATTTCAATAATTTCAAGTGAATTCAAAGAACTTGCAGTATTGTAGGGTATTTTAAAAGATTTTAATTTATTTTTTTATTTATTTCAATAATTTAAAGTGACTTCAAAGTATTTGAAATATTTTAGGGTAGTTTAAATGATTCCAATGAATTTTTTATATATTTCAATAATTTAAATTGACTTCAAAAATTTTGCAATGTTGTGGGGTATTTTAAAAGATTCTAATTAATTTTTTTATTTATTTCAATAATTTCAATTGAATTCAAAGAACTCGCAATATTGTACAATATTTTAAAAGATTTAAATTATTTTTTTTATTTATTTCAATAATTTAAAGTGACTTCAAAGTATTTGAAATATTTTAGGGTATATTAAAAAATTCTACCTAGTCATTTTTAAAAAGTTTAAAACTATTTTTATGCTTTTTCATGAATTTTAATATTTTAATAGATTTCAAAGAATTTATTTACAAGGCCAAGGTGTGAGGGTTTTTCTAGGGTTTAAAAGATTTTAAGAGATTTTCCAATATTATTTGCAATTAACTTGGAGGTCATCCTGAATACTTATTAATTTTTGTATAATTCATCTGGAAATTTTTTTAATTCACTATGAATTTTTAGGCATGTCATGAATTTTGTATGAACTAACTTGAATTTTTTCTGAACTCGTTTTAAACTTACTGGAATAATCACATTTTCCGTATTTTTCAATGGTTTTAAATTCATGTGAATTTTTTAAATGTACCTTTAATTTTTATGCATTTTATCTCATTTTTCTTAAATTTCTCTTAACTTACTCCAATTTGACTGATGTCCTCGGTATTTTCTGGATTTTTTTTCAATTCGTTTGATTTCTTTTGAATTTTACTTAAATTATTTTGAAATCACTATGAATCCAATTTTTTTGAATTGTTTTTAATTAAAAAGAACAACGCGAACAATATTATTGCATATTATTCACTCTTAGTCAATTTTATTTGAGAAATTAGTCGATTTTCCTTACTTTTTTCAACTAAATTAGACATTGCAGCCCGAAGAATAAAAAATGGATGAATTTAAATTAAATTTTTTTATTTAATTTATAAAAGATTTTATATTAAAAATTCTACATGATTAGAATTTTTTTCTTTAAATAAAAATGTTCAGGAAAAATAAAAAATTAGCCAGGGAAAATCAGGGAAAAGGCAGAAAATTTTGTAAATGAAATTTTGCCGCCAGCCTGGTTATAGGAATAAAAATTAATTTATTTTTCAAAGGGGAAAAGTCCCTCCCTTTCCTCACTGTTCCCTCTGCGATTGACATTGCTAACTTTATTATTATTATACTATTAGGCTAAATCCTTTTCGGATTTACAGGTTTATTTAAACAGCAGGTTCGTTCCACAGCACTGCTTCGACCCATGTCTCTGATCAATCTTTCTAGCAATCACTCCAGGCGAAGAGCTTCACAAAGTCAAAATATAAAGCTCTCCGCGCGGGCCCATTAGTTTTCAAGATTTTTCTTTTTAGGTTTCTCTCACTCCACTGACATTCTTCGTCATGTATTTCTTAAAAGGTGCTTGTCACCATACTTTCCTGTCCTTCTATACCCCTATATGTTCTTCAAGAAAATAGTCGTTGGGAACATACCTCATAAAAGGTTCATTCACGTCCATACATTTTTTCATGCCATCTCAAAAAAAATTCTTTTATTCTTGTTAAACAGTGCCTCCTCTACACCGTATTGTTTAAAAATCCTCTTATTACTGACTTTGTCCATTAGCGTTTTACCGCAGGCATTGCGCAGAAATTTCATGTGGACCACGTTCATTTTACTCTTGCTTTTGCTGGTAGGTCCTAGTTTCACTATACCATATGGCACAGTGGGTGAAGATACAGAATCATAAATTGCAATTTGAGCTTTGTTTTTTATCCCCCTTTTTCCTTCAAACACAATCATTTTTGTTTTATTCTCGTTAATTTTAAGATTCCTTTTGTAATATATTTTTTTCTTCTTTTCTGTCCGAAAAGAGTAAATTAAAGCTTGAATTAGAAAATCGGAGGAAAGTATATTCTTTTCTTGATACGTCCACACTGAGAAAAAAAATTAGTAATCGCTACAAAATAATTTTGTTGGGCAGTTTTTATTGACAGGGCAAAATTTTGGTTGTTAACACAAAATTATTTTGTTGGCCAAACAAAATATTTGATTCTGAACACAAAATTATTTTTTTAAGCCTTATTTTGTTGTCCTGAGCAAATTTTTGTTGAGCCAACAAAACTATTTAGTTAGACCAACGAAATATACAACCGCGCATGCGCACTTGTTCATTGGGATCACGTGCACGAGTGTGCAAGTTCATTTCCATTATGGCGAATAATACCGGTGAAGTCGCATGTTCCGTTTTCTTGATACGTGTTTAAAGTAATGAAAGTGATATAAATAAATAATAAGATCATAATTGATGAATAAGGGTAAATCAGTTCTAAAAATCTGTTTTGTAGCAAAGTCATTCACTAATTTATTAAATTGAAATTTAAACTCACTTTTATTTCTGCGTAACTTGTTTCGATCACTGAATATAATTAGTTAAATTAACTTATTTTATTCAATGACATTTATCGAATTATAAGATGCTTTGAAATTAAACTTAGTAATAATTACCATTTAATGAATTGTTAAATCACTTTTAGCTACAAAATAGTTGCTTTTTACGGCTGATTTAGGTTTTGGGAGTTCAAAAAGTATATTCTTCACCTAAAAAAATCTAGTTGACCTTAGAAAACTATTTTGTTAAGTTAACCAGCAAATTTGGTTAAACCAACAATATATAGTATTGGGGTGACAAAAGAATTTCATTGGCTGAACAAAAAAAAATTTTATGCTAACAAAATAGTTTTGTTTGATCAGCAAAAGGTCTCAACAAACAAATTTTGTAGGCTCAAAAAAAAAGTTTTGTTGCACGAAGAGCAAAAAAAATTATTTTGTTGAGGCAACGAAATTTTTGTTGTTCCAGCCAAACAGTTTTCTCAGTGCAGGTTACGCCAGCCTATAGCACAGTGGATGCAAGTACAGAGTCATATATTGCAATTTTATTTTTATTTATTATCCCCGTCCTTTAAACAAAATAATTTTTGTTTCATCCACGTTAATTTAAAAATTCCTTCTCTAATATACTTTTTCTACTTTTTTACTTGAAAAAAGTAAATTAAACCGTGAATTAGAAAATCGAAGACACTATTGACAATTTCCTGGCTAGTTAAGATCTAAAATTTGGAACGAGTTTCAGGATGTGAACAATTAAAGACGCACGGGATACTTCAGTGATGGATTGAGGTGCACCTGCATGCAACATTGTAGAGAAAAGTGCAATGGGTTCATGTTGAATTCACGTGACGTGAACGATATGATCCGTGGCAAGGCATCGTTAGTCACAATTAAAAAGATTCGAAATATCCCCTCGTTTCCGGGATTTTAGCGAAAGGGAATTTTTGCCGCGTAGGAAGTAGGGAAGAGAAAATCAACAAAATTTCGTGCACTTCCATATTCCCATGCAGCAAAGCGTGGCGGTGGAGTTAGGGTCGTGAAATTAAAGGGCGGCTTGGTGCTGAAATATAGAAAAAATTCATTAGGCATGTACAGCTTAATATTTATTAACAAATAAACAGAATTATATTTTAATTAAATTTTTGTTTTCCTCGTACATAATTAAATCAATTGATTATTAATTACATTTTTATTAAGTTAATTAAATTAATTAATTCATCAATTCAGATTAATATATCTTTCTCAAAGTTAAGCTGAAATTTTAATTTAATACTGTAAGAATGTAGAAAAAAATTGGAGGAAAGATTTATTAACTACAATTTCGAAAATTTTTAAGGGCATTCTTGTATTATTTTTTATTGGCTGAGAGAATTTAAATCATAAATGCTGGGTTGCTACAGGTCAGGGAATTCCAGAAAGTCATGTGATTTAAAATTTTTTTAAATTGAATGATAAAAATTGTATTATTTTGTTTAAAATTTGGTTTAAAATTTTTTGGTTTAAAATTAAATTTTTTCGCATTGAAATATCAAATATTACATTTTTCATTGATAATTTGTCTTTTCGTTTGAAAATTTCTGTAATTTGTTAAAAATTCGTCTATGGTGGTAGAATATTCATTTTCTTGTGATTAATTTATCTTTTTGGTTGAAATTTCAGTTCTTCGGTTGGAACTTTAACTGCTAAATTGAAAATACCTTTATATATTCAAAAATTTTTGTCGAAAATTTGTGCATTTTCTGAAAAATTTATCTTTTTGTTTTAAAATTTGTTTCCTTTAATTGAAGATTCATCTCTTTAGTTGAAAATTTCTGCAATTGGTTGAAAATTCGTCTTCTGTGGTAGAATATTCATTTTCTTGTGATTAATTTATCTTTGTATTTGAAAATTCAGTTGTTTGATTGTAAATTTAACTGCTAAATTGAAACTACCTTTAAAAATTTAAATATTTGGTTGAAAATTCGTACATTTTCTGGAAATTTAATCTTTTTTATTTCAAATTTATTTTCTTCAGTTGAAAATTCAACTTTCTGGTTGAAAATTTCTATATTTTGTTAAAATTTCGTTTTTTGTGGGGAATATTAATTTTCTTGGTGAATAATTCATTTTTTTGGTTGAAATCTTATTTCTTTGGTTCGAAATTTAACAATTAGATTGAAAATTTTTTATTAATTCAAATAATTGCTTGAAAATGTACGTATTTTCATCAAAATTAGTGTTGTTTGTTTTTAAATTAATCTTCTGAGTGAAAAATGTATCTTTTCGGTTAAAAAATAATTTCTTTGGTTAAAAGTTAGTTTAAAAAAATTGTAATTAATTTTGTGTAACAAAAAATTGAACTATTCAATTTTTGGGTCCAAAATATAAATTTTTAGAAAGAAACTTAATCTTTTTGGTTGAAAATTCATCTGCTTAGTTGAAAATGAAAATATTTTGTTAAAAATTTATTTGGTTTTGTTAAAAACTAATTTTTTTACTAAAAGCTTAACTATTTTATTTAGGTAGAAAATGTATCTGTTTTAGGTGATATTAAAATATTTTGTGAAAAGTGGAACTTAGTGGAATTTACTTGAAAACCATTTTATATTAAAAATTGAAGTATTTCCTTAAAATTTTTTTTTTGACAATTGGTAATTAATTAATTCAAAATTCAAATGAAAATTAATGTATATTTTTTATAAAGAATTTAAATCTTCTTGGTTGACCATGCATCTGTTTTCTTGAAAATTTAACTATTATGCTGATAATTTATTTTATTTGGTTTCAAGTTGTAAAATCGGTTTTTTGTGAAAATTTAATTATTTTATTAAGGATTCTTTTTTTGGTAGAAAAGTAATCTCATTAATTAAAACTTCATCTTTTTGAATAAAACCTTATTTCTTTGTTTGAAGATTTACCTTTTTTTATAATTCGTGGTTTCCTTTATTGTTGAAAACTGACTTTTCCACAATTTTACTATTCTATTTTGGGTTGAAAATCTTTTTTATTTGAAAGTTCATATATTGATTTGAAAATATTGAGTAGAAAAGTTGTCATTTTTTTAAATTGAACTATCTGGTGAGAAATTCATTTTTTTGTTTGAAGATTTTTCATTTTAGTTAGAAATTTATTTATTTTGTTAAAAGTTAAACTTTTTTATTAAAATTTATTATTAATTATTTAAAATAAAAAAGCGTTTTTCCTGGTCAAAAATTGAACTATTTGTTTGAAAATTCCTTCTTTTGGTTTGAAAATTATTTGGTTGAGGATTCAAACAATTCTTTAAGATTCCTTTTTTTTGTATCGAAGATTTCACACTTTGGTTGATTTAACCTATTTGTTAATAATAATTTTTTTCTTTGTTGAAAATTGATTGCTTGAGTTATGGCTATTGTCACTAAAAATTTTTTTAATAAATTGAGAAAGAAGCATTTATTGCATTAAAATTATTTGTGTCTTAGGTTTATGCAGAGTGCGGAATAAGTATTTTGCTTTATTGATAAACTCTATGAAAAATAATTTTTGATAAAAAAATAATAAATAAATAATAATAATAATAAATAAAATAATTTTTTGCTAAAAGAATAGCTTTTATTTAAGCAATTTTTTTAACTAATTTTTTTTCAACTAGGCAGATATTTCTTTGAAAGGGACAGCCCTGGACTAGAACACCTGGTAACTATATTCCAGTAGGGTATAGAACTCTGCTGATTGGCCATGTCATGATCAAGTATTTGTAGTAGTAGCACTCAGGAAATTTAGACGTAGGTTGCATTTCCGGAATAAAAACTGACCTTTCAGATTATCAGAAAAAAGCTTCAGGAAACTCTAATTTAAAGTCCAGTCGCGTACTTGAATAAAGTACTCTGCCATAATAAATAAAGTCACATTCTATTTTGATCCCGATTCTAAAAAGTAGATCTTTATTTACTTACCGTATCGAAGGAACCCTGATAAAATTTTTCATTTTTTCCTCTGAAATTTTAAACTACGTAACCCTCCCCCCCCCCCGCCCCTTTTTCAGTATATTCAGGGTTCATCCATAAATACCATAAGACATTTTGTGGAAGGAGAGTTTGGTTTAAGTTTTACTGTTTTTTAATTACTTAATAAAGTAGTTTAGCTTCCAAATAAGTAGTTGCGAATTATAAACCAAAAAATATTAGCTCAGTTGAATTGAATCATAAAAGAAAATTTTGTAATAAAATACTTGAAGCATCAAAAAAAAATATTTTTCTGACAATAAAGAAAAAAATTTCATGCATAATGTAGAATTTTCAAAACAACAAAGATAAATTTTTTACCAAAAAAATTAATTTTGTACTGATAAAGACAACTTTACAACAAAATGCATGTATTTTTAGTCAAATAATTGCAGTTTCAAACATGATTTTTTGTTTTTTCTAAAAAAGACGATTTTTTAATGAAATATCACATTTCTAACCAAGCAGTTCAATTTTTAAACTAAAAAACTCTATTTTCAACCATAAATCGAAAAGTTGAATTTTCATTTAAAAACCCTAATTTTTAATTTTAAAAAACGACTTATCAACAAAATAGTTTAATTTTCTACCAAACTATTGAATTTTCAAGACGAAAAGACAATTTTTTTTACAAAAACGTTAAATTTTTAACCCGAAAATATGAAATTTCGACGAAATAGTTAATTTTCAAGCAAGAAGTTATATTTTATGTTAAAATATTTTTTAACTTAAAAAATAAATTTTCAAACAAATACATTCATTTTTTACTTCCAAAAAGATAATAATAAAAAGGATACTAATTGACGTTTCATACAAAAAAATTTAATTTGAAAGAAAAAACAGACTAAACAGACAAAATGTTCACAAAACTGTCGAATTTTGAACAGGAAAATTCGAATTTTCAACAAGCAAACAAAATTCGACCAAATAGTTGAATTTTCTATAGGACAGTTGAAGTTTTAACCCAAAAATATATATTTTCAACAAAAAAGTTAATTTTCAAACAAACTGTTGAAGTTTCAACCAAGGCGTTGAATTTTCAACGTAAAAAATTAATTTTTAACTTTATTGAATTTTTAACAATTAATGATTTTTAATTTAGAAAATAACATTTCTTACAATGCATAGTTAAACTTTCTATCAACTTGTTTCATTTTCAAGCCAAAAGGATCAAACTTTCACGAAACTGTTTAATTTTGAACACCAAAATATAAATTTTCAACAAACAAGTTAATTTTCAAGCATAAAGTTGAATACTCAACTAAAATTATAAATCTTAAACCATAAAAAAAAATTTTTTAATGAAATAGTTCAACTTTCAACCTATGAGTTTAATTTTTAACCTACAAAGATGCATTTTTAACAAAACATTATTTTTTTGATTGAAGATTCATTATTTTAGTTCAAAATTAATCTTTAATATTGAAAACCAAAACATTTGGTTAAAAATTATTTTTTCTTGAGGAAAATTAATTTTGTTAATTGAAAATTCGACTACTCCAATTTTTATTGAATATTGAACATTTTTAGTTACAAATTCAACAGATCTGATCATTTAATTGACTATTAATTTATCAGTGAGTCAAATTGATTTATTATTGAAAAGTTACTAATGACCACGAAATTTTAACGAATAACAATGTTTTTTATTTAATATTCTCAGGCGAGAAAACATAACATAAAAAAATGAGAAAATTTCTTAATTTGAAAATTAGTTTCAACTTCTGCTTCCTGAATTTCCTTCAGCTTAACATTTTTTATAAAATTTGAAGAAAAAAAGCCTAAAGTTGCGACGGCCACTCCCTCTAGGAAATGAATTTCCTGATTTTGTAGCCTCTCACATCTTTCTCCACTTAGGAAATTCTTGTGCTCTGACGGATATGAGTGCAACAAGACATTTACTCTATGTCTATTCATTTCCTGTCCTCCACCTGGGAAAGTGTACCGTAGTTTCATATGCACATTCGTAGTACAATAGCATTTAAAAGTCACTCTTTTATATAAAATCAGAAATCTTGTCGCCATTGCGAAAGATTGTTGTGTTTCACTATAAATATTTAAATCTAGGTGCAATAATTTAATAGGCAAGAATAGCTGTTTTTTTGGTAGATTCTAGACTCTAGGATGGAACTGAAGTTTCCAACTTGTATGTAAAACGAAAAATAAATAAAAGTCTTCGCCTGAAATCTGAAGCATAAATTTTGTAGCGCTGGATGCAAAATATTCGTAAAAAAAAGTTTCATCCCCCTAGATGCAGATGAAAGCAGTCGTTCTAAACCCCTACCCACCAAAAAACAATAAAAAACTTTGGCTTTTTAAAGAATTGTAATGGTAAATAATTTAAAATTTGAGGCTTGCATTATGTAGATTTCAATGGTAAAATATTGCAAAAAAAGTTCCATCTCGCAAGCTGACTCCGAAAGCAGTCGTTTTCCACCCCTATAGGTCTCAAAAATCGAAAAAAGATTATGATATATATTCGAAGTTTCTTTCCCAAATTATAAGGAGTGAGTTTCCTAAATTTTTATGGTAAATAATTACAAAAAAAATAATTCCCCTAACTGCTGAGGAAAGCTATATTTTTCATCCTTTAAATCTCAGAAATCCAAAAAAAAAAGCTTTAAGGCCATGTGACGAGAGGGTCACGTGATCAAACCTGGTCTTCGATTTTTCTTTCCCAACTTACGTCTAAACGAAATGAGGCATCGCTCTGAAAGTTTGGGTAATGAAAGAGGAGTTAATAAAGTCCATGTCTCTGCTTTGTTCCGGTGGAAATTTTGAGACAAATTTTGTTTTGAAGGAAATACCAGTGGAAGTTTTTTTCCCAACTTACGTCAAGACGGAATGAGATATCGTGTTAAAAATTTGGCACGATAAATAGAAGGCATGCAAGAATTTGTCTCTGGTCCTAAATAATTAGAATAGTGAAAAAAGTATTTTTTTTTAATTTCTATTTTGGATAAATGGCTAGTTATGATGTTTATATTTATCAAAGTGGGACAAAACAACAAAAATCGCTTACGAACATTATGTACTAATAATGCAAAAACTAATATTTGCACTTGAAATGCAAATAAACATATTTGGTCTGACATGCGTATCAGTCTGGTTGCTGTGTCAAAGTAGCACTAGCGCAGCGAGTAGACAACTTCGAACTTCTAGGGGTCTGTGGGTAAAACAGATTGCATGATTATCGTCAGAGAAAGTTAAAAGTTAAACTTCTGCTGTAAAACCTAAATGTGTCCGTCGATAATCATTATTTGCATAAATAAACTTTTTTCTTCTTCCAACTCTTTGCAAGGCCACAAACGATCCTTTAATATTTATTAACATTTCCCAAAAAAAATTTCCGCGTTATTTAAACTTTTATTTTTCAATATGGGTGAAAAATATTGATCTTAGGGCTGACTTGATCAGCTGTTACACTCATCACATTGCCTTAAAGTGTGTTCCAAACTTCTTACCTAAAATATGAGGCTTGCATTATTTAGATTTTAATAGTAATAATTGCAAAAAAGTTTCATTTCCGTAGCTGCCGGGGAAAACAGTTATTTTCTACCCTTAAGACTCAAAAATCGAAAAAAGATTCTAAAATGTATTTAAAGTTTCTCTCCCAAATTATACGGAGTGAGTGTCATACATTTTGATAGTAAATAATTATAAAAAATTGAATTCCCCTAGCTGCCGGAGAAAGCTATATTTTTTCATTCCCTAAATATTGAAAATCGAAAAAAAAACTTTAAAAGGTTTTCAAAGTTTCATTCCAATAATGTAAGGCTTGCATTTTGAAGATTTTGGTGGTAAATAATTACAAAAAAATTTGCATCTCCGTACACGGATGGAAATTTTTACGGGACGTATAGTCTTGGACTCAGTGATTTAAAAGCATAGAATTCTAGACCTGAGAGCAACAGGGCGTGACCTAATTCCCGAAACTTCGAGACCGTTGCTTTAAAAGCAAGGATTTCGAGATCTTAGTTCTCGCGCCAAAGCGTAATAAAATCAAGGAGCTGTGCCGTGAATTAAACTTCCGAAATTTATCTCCGTGCAGTTGCCGGGAAAAGCTGTCGTTTTTATCTGATAATCGAAAAAATCAAGAAAAAAACTTTGAAATGTGTTCAAAGTTTCTTTTCTAAAATATGAGGCTTGTCTTTTGTAGATTTTGAATGTAAGTAATTACAAAAAAAGTTGCATCCCTCTAGCTGTCGGGGGAAGCTGTCGTTTCCAGCCCCTAAATTTAAAAAAATCTAAAAAATCTTAAATCTATTCCAAGTTTGTTTCCCAAATTATGAGGACTGAATGTTTGTAGTTTTTTATTGTAAATAATGAGAAAAACTTTTCATCCCCCTAGCTACCGAAAAGCAATATTTTTCAACTGGTAAATCAAAAATCGAAATAAAACTTTGAAATGTGTTCCAAGTTTCTGTCCTAAAATATAAGGCTTATAGATTTTGATGGTAAATCATTGCGAAAAAAATTTTATTTCCCTAGCTTCCGGGGAAAGCACCTGTTTTTGACCCATGAATTTCAAAAATAAAAATAATATCTGAAATCTATTCAAAGTTTATTTCCTAAAATGTAAGGAATGAATGTTGTAGATGTTTTGATGTCAGGTTATGTCAGAATCCTGATGTCCTGGGGAGGGGGGGGGGGGGGGGGGGGGGGGGGGGGGGGGGTTTGGACCTTGGATTCAGATTTAGCGACCTCAAAAACATATAGTAAACATGGTCTGACCTCCAGACCCGAAAAAAGATTTTTTTGTGTGGCTGTGTTATACATGTGAAAAACTGTGGGTTTCGCAAAGAAGGTTATTTTTTTCTGAACGGGAGAACTCACAAATATTTACCGGGAGAATCGGGAGAAAGCCGGGAGATGAAAATGTAAAAAATCCGCTCGCTTCGCGGGCACATTCTCAAAGCGCGCTTCGCGCGCGGCTCGCTAGTTTTTAGCGCACCTAGGGCGCGCAACTGTTGGTTCTCGCGCTTCGCGCTCCGTCTTTGCATTACCCTCCACATTTGTACACAGACCACAATGCGCAATTTTCTACATTCAATGTTAAAAACTATTATATCAAATGTCTATTACGATTTTTTTGTGTACCTTGGTCTGGTACTGCTTATTCTGATATTGCAAAATAATGATCACATTTTATTTTTTCTGATCCTAATAGGGCCCTGCTGTGGTTGTTTAATCATTTTCCCTTTTCTTAAGTGAAGCTGAACACTTTTTTTTTTTAATTTGTCATTAAAGAAGGTTCTCAAAGTACCTACGGCCTTGACGATTACATTCTCATTGCGATAATCGCGTTTCGCGCTTAACAGATAGGTTATACAGGCTCTAATTTTTTTAAATTTGGGCTAATCAAAAAATTCGGCTAAAATAGTTTTGAAATATGTTTGGTATCTAGTGAAAATTTTGAATGAAATTTTTGGATCTAAAAAAAAATTAAATTTTTCTATTTTTTAAAATTTTCAAAAGTTTATAACTTTTATAATTTTCATCAAAATTAAAAATTTTATTTCGATAATTTTCAAGTCTTTTACCTATCTATAAGAAACTTTGACGAACATTTTTTATAATATTAAGAAAAAAAATTTGAAAATTTTGAAAATGCTATAATATTTTAATTTTGGGCTAATCGAAAAAATCGTCTAGAAAAGTTTTGAAATATATTTGGTATCTAGTGAAAATTTTGAATGAGATTTTTGGATCTACAAAAAAAATAATTTTTTTAATTTTTTGAAAATTTTCAAATTTTTGAAAAGTTTATAGCTTTTCTAATTTTCATCAAAATACAACATTTTATTTAGATAATTTGCAAGTCATTCGCCCATCTATAAGAAACTTCCACAAAAATTTTTAAAATTTCAAAAAAAAAATTTCAAAATTTTGAAAATGCGCCCAATTTTTTAATTTTGGTTCAAAATATCTGATTAACGAACTTAGCCTTCATTTTGGGTAACTTCAGAAGTGTATCAAATGCGGACTCGATTGGACAAATCCTTCAAAAGTTAGCGTGGCTACAAAATTCAGGTAACCATACATACAGACAGTCAGACAGACACCGATGAAATTTTATGATTTTCGGATTCTGCGAGTGCCGAAACGTAAAGATCCGTTAAAAACCAGAGATCGAAAATTTGGACGATTACATTACATTCTCAGAAATGAGAATGTAAAAATAGTGGCCACCCTGATTATAGATTGAATGCGTGAATGTGAACGAAAGGTAATGAAAGCAAAAAACGTCTCATTGGTCACGATTCCCACGTCTAAGAAAGAGGCTTGTCGGGATTGCGGTTAAGTTTAGTCTTTAGTGAACTGTGGGTTACACACCACATCCACGATTCTTACGAGGAATCGCAAGATTAATCACAAAACATTAGGAGTATAATGAGAAAAGAGAAATATGATGCCTCTTTCTATTCTTAACCTTCCATTCTTAACCTTCTTATTATAAGCGCAGAGAGACTCCTTGACCTTTATCATTGAAACCAGCTGAAATTAATTTCATAAAAGGCAGATGCACTGTAAAAACGAAACTAAAATGTTGGCTCTTATAAATTCTACAAAGTGTAAACGTTTATTAAAAAATAAAAGAATTGAGCAAGGCCGGGTAATGTTTATCTAATTTTCAATTTGGAAAATTAAATAAAAGTCACTGAGTAATATTTGTGCGGTCCTAAATTAGAGGAAATAGAAAAACAATCTCCAAAAATAATTATTTTTGTAGTTTCAAAAATTTAGTATCATAAAAACTTTACTTAGTGTTTTTTTTTTGCGTAACTTTCCCTATTTCCAAATCAATATCCCAATTAGGTTTTAAATGATTTTAAAGAATAACAATTGAATCGAATTGAATAACAATTTTTATTCAGTCGTGATGATCAATAGCGGATATATTCTTCGAAAGATTTTCTACAACTGTTGATTCATTTTTGTTAAAAATTCAAATAATGTAACTTTTAAAATTTGCAATAATAAATAATAATAAGAGACACTCCTTATTTTGAGGGACGAAATTTGGGTTATTGTTTTTTTTTTTTTTTTTAACTGAGAGGGGCCATTTTTTTCTTTAGCATTTTTATAGAGTTAAATTCGAAGTGGGTAGTTTTTTATCTGTTACATTTTTATTGAATTGGAAGGGAGGGAATTTAGATCTTCATTTTTTCTGAATTGGGTGAGGAACTTTTTTATTTTCAATGATTTATTAATTTTAAAAAGTGAAAATATTGTTTTTGATATTTTTCGAAATTGGTAGAACTTCTTTTGTTTTAAACATTTTTATTTAATTGGGAGGGAAGACATGTTGATTATCAATTGCTTTTTTCTGAATTTTATTGAATGTACGATATTTTAGTATTCTCATCAATTTTCAACAAAATAATCGAATATTCAACAAAAAAGAATTTTTCAATTAAGAAAGAAAGGAAATTTTAGGCAATTTATAATTTAAAGGGAAAAATCATTTTTAAAGAATTAAAATCTATAATTCAGCTACTTATTTTAGGTTCTTTGTTCATTTGCTTTAAAATTCTACAAACATAATTTTCCTAAGTGTCTCTAAAAAAATCAAAAACATTTTTGAACATCTTAGACATGCCAAAACAGTATCTACAAAATTTCTAAGAAACTTTTTTTATTCTACAGGATTTTACCAAATTTTAGGTAAAATTTGAGTTTAAAAAATATTCAGGACTTTTTGAAGTTTGGAAATAAATTAAAAATACTTGATCAATTTTTCAAACATTTTTAATATTTTTAATCTCTTTTTTTTAATTTTGAATATATTTGAAAATGATACGATTTTTTCTAAAACTTTGAAAAAATTCTGCAAAATAAAAAAAAAGATCGGTAAATCTTGCAGATTCTTTTTTGACAGTTTTGGAAATCTTTTAGAAATTTTAAATATATTCTAAATAAATTTGAATTTCTTCTCAAGTTTTGTTATCTTGCAAAATTTAAAAAGTTTGCTTCAAAAACTTCGACATTCTTTTTTGAAATTTTATGGAATCGTTTGAAAGGTTTTAAAATATTAAAAAATAATTAATTTAAATTTTCCTAAAATCTTAAAAAATAATTAAAAATTTTATTTCAAAATCTGGAAAAATCTACAATTTGTTTTAAATATCTTGAAATCTTTTCAAATTTTAAATCATTGTTGAACCTTTTCAAAGCTTTTTAAACTTTGAAATATCTTTTGAAATAGTTAAAAGTTTTTCTAATATTTTGTAAAATCCGGCAAAAGTAAAAAAATTTAATCTTCCAAATTCTTTTTCGATATATTAAAATCTTCAAATCTTAGGATTAATGTTTGAAAATAAAACCAAGAATAAAATATAAATCATTTAAAATTTTCCTAGAAATTATATTTTCGGAATCGGTAATTTTTTACCGGTACCGACTATTTATACTTGTCGTAAATTAAGATATTCTATGTTTTTGTCCATAATTTTATTTTTCTTATGTTTTTGAATGGGTGAAAAATTGACAAATTATAGTGTGATAGAAAAATATTAAAAACAGATTTATTTCTTAATATTAAAAAACATTTACAATTAAAATATTTGCTTTGATCCATAACGCTTAAAAATAATTTAAATAAAATAAAATGATTTGAAAATTCTAATTTACTAAATTGATAGTTCAGAAAATTCTTTATTTTTTAAAAAGGAATTTTTAGAACTAAAATTCCTCACTTGGAAAATTCGATTTTCAAAAATCCAGAAAATTCAAAAGAAGATATAGGATTATTATTAGCTTTGTTCGTTTTTTTTAGATTTTTTATTTTGTTCGATTTAACCGTTTTAACCTGATTAGCCATTTTTATTTGGCAGGCATTTGTGAAACGATTAATTGGTTAAAGGACACAGAAATATAAAACACTAATTATTTTTTGTTCTCATCTGCTTGTTAAATTATTTGTTATATCCTATTAGTTTAGTTCGATCAAAATTTTTAAATTTTAGAAGGTTAAAGTCATCTGACTAAAAATTCTTTTTTCTTCAATCCATTAGACGATTAGACATTAGAGATTAGAGTTTAGATTAAATTCCTAAACTTGGAAATTCCTTCCAGGTTCCTAAATCCTTTATAATCTTTCCTCTTTCATCCTTCTTGCGACACTTGCATAGCCAGATTCAAGCCCATAACAGACCTAGAATACCTGATTCAGACACTGCCTGAAGTCTCGTCAGGTACGTTTCAATTTCGGATTTAAAATTTAAATAAGCTGCACTGAAAATCTGATCTGATCAGATCTGACCTAAAAAAAAAAAATTTTTTAACATTTATGAATAATTTCCTTAACATTCCATTATGACTTGCTTATGACGTGATAAATAAGTCTTAAGTCTCCGTCAAAATGAACAACTTCCTGCTTTAATATCTCAAGAAAATGGACCACATTTAAAATATGAGAAAATGTTCGACCAGTCAAAGACTTGCCGACTTTTCGGGGTCGAGAAAATTTGTTTTATAGATTTATAGGAAGATACTAAAATGCTCAGGTAGGGTAGGGCGTAAGCTTACAAAAAAAAACGGTTTTGAGGACCCTGAGGCCTAAGGGTGGTCAACAAGCAGATGACGATACTGAAAGTGAAAACTTGAGTTCATACTGAGCGCGCTACCTGAGCAAGTAAGGTGGAACTATAGATTTAGATTTTAGAAAATATAAACACGGACTATAGATTGGGGCCCTTAGCTCTAACAGTCTAACCAGACAATCAGGGCTGTCTTGAGATTTTTCAGAATCAAAAAAAAAAACAGGAAAATTTCAAAATTTTGTAATAAAAAACAATATTCACACTTGAAATTGTTATTAATCTCAATGCAAATTTAAACGTGAAAAAAATTTTTTTAATAATTAAATATTACTTACCTATTGCATCCTATGTCATCTATTAAAAAAGGCATGGCGCCATTTTCGATTAATTCTCGAACCATATCGAAATAACACGAAACAATTTGAAAATATTGTTGTCAGGAAACTCTTGTTCGTGATTGAATAAAGCTTTAATTTGTTTTTCCACTTAAAAAAGAGTTTGCAAGTTTCAAGTTTATAAAAGAATGCAAGGTTATTTAAATACTAAGTTCAATAATAATAATATTATTAATAATGGAACAATGAAACAAAGGCGCCCAGAAATTTTATATAAAAAGTGTAATGTGTAGGTTTTTGAAGATTTCAAAAAAAAAAAGCTTTTCAAGAGTTGAAAAATGTTCCAAAAGAATGAAAATATTTTTTTAAATTTCCGGACAAATTTAGACTGATGTTTTATTTCAAGAAATAATTTCTAAAAGAAAATTGACAAAGATTTCAAAAGCCTTTAAATTATGTCCTAAAATGTCTAAAAATAGAATGGATGATTTTAAAGAAAAAATGTTCAATAGCAAGATTACAAATTTTTATGACAAATTCGATTAAGTTTTAAGAGACGTTTAGAAGTTTTAAGAAGATTCAAAATCTTATAAAATTCGAAATCATTTTTAAAAAGTTAGAAAAGATGTACATTTTTGAATATTTAAAAATAAAATTTTTGAAGTTTGTTAAAGGTTGAGATTATTTCTTACAATTTCTTAAAAGAATCTGAACGATTTTGTAGCCAAATTAATCTATTAGCAATATCACAAAGTTCTATAAAGAGTTCGATCAAGTTTAAGAGACATATAGAATTAATTGAAAACTTGAAAACATTTTTTAAAAATTAGAAAAAACGTGCATTTTTACTATTTGTAAATAAAAAGGTTTCACAGTAATAAACAAAGTTCTTAAAACTCCTGGGAAATTTTTAACTGATTTAAAAAGCATTTTGAAAGGATTCACTTTAATGAAAAGTATATCTTAAAGTTCATGGTCTAATTCAAACTGATTTTTTATCTTGAAAAATTCATTTGAAGAAAATATTTCTTTTAAAACCTTTAAAACATTCCAAAAGATTTTCAAAATTGTCAAAACAGAATCTGAAAGATTGAAAGGCATTTTTTTTATTTTTCAAAATTTCAAGAATTTTTTTGAGAAATATGAATAACTTTAGAGGATATTTAGATTTTAGAAGGCTTAAAAGTTTTGGAAGTGATAAAAAATAATACGAAATTTGAAAATATTTAGAAAAATTAAAAGCAAAATGTAAGCTTCATAAGATTTCGAAAAAAAAAGCCGAAGCATTTTAAGAAGTTTCAAAGTTTCTTGAGTTTACTGAGAAAATTGTTAACATCTTTTAAATTTGGAAAATCAATGTGAAAAGTAAATTTAAAAAGATTTCAAACCATTTCAAACAATTTCAAAAGATTTCTACAAATATCGAAAATAATCTGGAAGATTAAAGCCAATTATTTTAATTTTCAAAGCTTTTTCCAAATTTTTCCCAAAATTTAGCAAAATCCTGTAAAATAAAAAAATTAGACTTTTTCGACATGGATTGACAATTCCACTATTTTCTTGAAAATTGGTCTTTTTTGGCAGAAAATCGAACCGTTTTAGTAAAAAAAAACCTTTTTTTGGTTGACATTGTCACTATTTCGTTGAAAATTCGAATTTTTTGGTAGAAAATTCATCTATTTCGTGACAAATTCATATTTTCGTGTTAAAAAATTGAAATGTTCTGTAGAAAATTCGTATCTTTATTTAAAAGTTTCATCTTTTTTGGTTCAAAATGTAAGTAGTAAAAATTAATTTTGTTATTGGGCATTCCGCTTTTTAGTTAAAAATTTGTCTTTTTTGGTATACATTCAACTAATTTTTATTTAAAATTAAAATCTTTTTGATTTAAATATTATTTATGTCATCTAAATAATATATAACCGGTCCCCTCAACTTATAAACAAAATGTAAATTTTTAGAAGAAAAAATGTTGGCTTTTTAGGGATTATGACAGGTTTCAAAACAATACAAAAAACTTTCTTACAATTTCTAGGAAAATATGAAACGATTTTTTATTTTATAACATTTATTTTAACAGAAAATTAAAAATAATATATTCCAAAATATTTTCCAAATGATCAAAAAGGAACATATCTGGAAGATTTGAAGACAATTTTTAAATTTTGCAGATTTTTTTTAAAACTTTTAGGATAAAATTCGAATAATTCTGAAAGATATTTAAAAGTTTTAAAACATTTCAAAAATAATATAATTTTTCAAAAAATTTAAAACAAAATGTAGATTTTTAAAGATTGCGAAAAAAATTTGGTAATTTTGTAAATATTTTGAAACAGTTTCAACAGGCTTTCATTACAAAATATTTTTTAAAAATTTCAAAAAGTAATCGCTAAGATTTTTAAACAGTTTTCGTAATAAATCGAGTCAGTTTATAAGATATTTCAGAATTTTTCAAGTTTTTAACACAATATAAATATTATTAAATTTCAAAGAAGATAACAATGATTTGAAGAATTTCAGATTATACTATCATTTTTTACCTGCAATGGGTTGTAGCTTTCAAACAAAATTTAAAATTTTGAAAAAAATTCATATTGTCATTAAAAAATCATTGTATTTCAAAGAATATTTGAACATCAGTAGGCAAAACTAGAGTTTTAGAACAGAAATCGGTTATTTAAAGAAAATTTATTTGACTTTAAAAACTAAACTTACCATATTTTGAACAACTTAAAGTTGTGTTAGTATTTTTAGCCAAAATATTATCTTTTCTTTTCTACTATTTTAGATAATAAATACTATGAAATACGCGAGTAGAAAAAATAAAAATAATCACGCGCGCAGTGCGATTGTTTTTTTTTTAGTTAATTACAGATAAATTGATTGATTTAGTTTTAAACAAAAGATAAATAATTAAATAAGGATTAAAAAAAATTTCAGAAGTTAGGATAATAATTGTAATATTATCGGTCATTGTAATTGTTTCACATTCTACAGAAAGTTCACCTCACGGTATTTGCTGAGTGGTTGCATAAATGATTGCATAAACAGTATACAGTATAAACTCTTCGAATTCGACATTGGGTGACCAGTTTTATGAACTGTAACTCCGGGACATTTGAATACCGGATAAAGGATTTTTAATATCGATTTCTCCTGTTTAGTATTTTTTTGTAAAAAAATTAAATTTTATTAAAGAATGCATCAGATAAATACAGTACTATACTTTCTGGAAATTGAGTAATTTGTTAATTCATTCATTTTTTAGTTATTAACATTTATATGTGTAAAGTTGGTACAAAAACTAAGTGAACGTTTCTATTTTTTTCGAGAAGAGTTGTTTTAATGAAAAAAAAAATTTTTTTCCGGGCAATCTTGGAAAAATTCCTCAGAAGTTTTGTTTTGATCGGGACCAAATTTTTAACAGTTGCTTTTGAATTATCTCTAATTTTACTTAACTGAATGGAATTTTGTAAATTTTTTCAAATTTAAATTGTTTTAAAGTCTGATAAATAGAATTTTTTAAATTATTTTAAAGTTAAAAGAACATTAGTCGCCTTTTTAATGCACATTATTATTCACTTTTAGTCACATTTTGGGTTGAAAGTAGTTATATTATTAGTTGAAAGTTTTATTATTTGGTTACAAATTCAACCATTTCGTTAAAAAGGCATTTTTTATGCGTTGAAAATTCAACTAATATTACAATTGAAGATTGTTAATTTTAGTTTTTAATTTGTATCATGCGTTAAAAATTCAATTACTATTACAATTGAAGATTGTTAATTTTAGTTTTTAATTTGTCTCGGGCCAATTAATCTTTTATATTATTGCATCAACTTCCAATTATGTCAGTAAAGGAAGTTTTATAATAAAAAAGCCGAGATTCAAAATATTATTAAACGCTAAAAAAATTAAACAAATTTTTGTAGAAATCCTTCGGTCAGTTTCAATATATTAGTGATGAAAAAAGTCCTCCAAGTTTTATCAATTTATCTGCAACAGTTTTCAAGTTATCGTATTCACAAAAAAGTTTGATATTAACACACACACACATACATGCGCGCGCTTTGTAGAAAATTCATCTTTTTATTTGAAAATTTGTCTTTTTCGGCTGAACGTTGAATTACTTTCTTGAAAAATTAATTTTTCGTTTCAGATTACACATTTTATTTTAAAATTCATCACTTTGGTTCAAAAATGTGAATTTTTTATTGAACACAATTTTTCAAAAGTTGAAAATTAAACAAATTGTTTAAAAGTCCAGCTATTTTGTTGAAACAATTAATAATTAAACTTTCTGGTCAAACATTTAACTAATTCAAAAATATCTTTTGTATTTAATTATCATCTATGATATTTTTTCTTCAGAATTCATCTTTTTGCTGAAAATTCGGGATGAGTGAAAAATACCAAAAAATATCATTATTCCTGACACTGTTAAATTCCTCAATAATAAAATTAATGAATAATAGAATTCCCGAACAGTTTATAGTATTACCGCCGAATTTGACTATTCCCGGCAGACAATTGCCGAATTATAAAATATCCGAACTATGTAGAAAATTCTTGAATTTAAACAATGTAAATTTTTTTTGTTTATTAATATTATTATTTTATTAAAAATACAATAATCAAATACATGTATATAAAGCATTTTTTGTAATGCTTAAATTTTTAAAAGTTAGTATTTGAATTTAAAATAACAATAATTGAAAAAAGTATATTTTTGGATGAAAATTGTTTTCAATTATTGTTATTTTAAATCCAAACAATAATTTTGGAAACTTTTAACAATGAAAATAATCTTTTTTTGTACAAATATTTTATTATTGTATTTTCAATAAATAATATTGATTAAAAAACAATTATTTTAATTGTGTAAAGTCAGAAATTTTATAATTCGGCAATTTTCTGTCGGGAATTTTATTATTCTCAAATTTTCCAATTCGGTGATATCATAAAATGTTTGGTCATTTTATTATTTAGGAATTTTATAATTTGGGAATTTCATAATTACGGTATTAGGTAATTTTTCAATTAGGTAAAATTGTATACTGTTCGGTAATTTTATTATTCGGGTAATTTTATTATTTTATTTTTGTGTTGAAATTTCCACTGTTTTTGGATTAAGTTCAATCTTTTCTGTTTAAAAATTCGATTATTGGGATGAAAATTCATCTTTGTAAGTAGCAAATTACAGTATTTTAAAAATAATTCAACTTTTTTGTTGAAAATTTAATTATTTTCTTGAAAACTCATCTTTTTTTTGGTTGAATTTTCAACCATGCTCAATATTCATCTATTTGCAACAAAGCTTCGTCCTTTTAGATTGAACATTCATTTTTTATCGTATGAATTAAGTCATCTTTTTGGGTTGAAATAAATAAATAGATTTGAAATGTTTAATTTTAAATCATAAATTGTTTCATTCTGTTTATAAAATACATTCTATATTAAAAATGTTACAAGATTAAAATTCTAGTCTTTGAATATAAATGATCAGTGAAACTGAAAAATTGCTCAAGGCAAAGTCAGGGAATTTTGAGAATGAAGTTTTGCGGCCGCCCTGTGACGGTAAGAAGTGAGGGTACAAATAAAAGTAGCTTCAGCCCTGACCATAGTGGTGGCCGCTGACTGCATGGCAGGGACATTCCAGCGTGTCAGTACCCTGCCGGTGAGCATGGGGCCCCATGGGTGAATATTCGAGCGGGGGGAGCGGTGGGGATTAGGGACTCAACCTGGGTCCTCTGTTGGGGTACGGGGACTTAATTCCTCTATCGCCGCGCCCCGCGTAGGGGCACAGCTGGATGCAGCAGGCGCATAATACTCCCCCACTTTTTCGGGCCCTACGTCAGATCGTCAGTGTCAGTTTCTCAGTGGCTCTCGTCGCGTTTCGTTGTGTTCGCTCCGCTAACTTGGGTGTGGTGTTTAGTTGTACTGAATTCTCGTACTACGTACTCATATCGGCAGTACACTTTCCAACTTCGCTTCGCACGTTAGTCTTTCTTCTTTTCTACAGTTTTCTACACTTTTGACAAGAAAACAAAAATTTCTTTTGACATTTTTTGTTTGAAAAAAGAGTGCTTCATCGTGGCTTTTCATTCTCGAGAGAACAATTTTTTTGTGTTTGTGTTTTAAGTGTGTGCCATTTGGATTATTCAGTTGTTAATTTACGTTTTCTCTGGTATATTGATTGTTAGATATTTTTTACTGATATACTTTATCGGTTAGTTTGACGGAAAATTCTGTAATACTAGTCATTGACTAATTTATCAGTTTAGAAAAATTCTTTATCATTACTTTACCGGGTAAAAGATAATATTGAGAGATATTGAATGTGATCATTTGAAGCTTTTAATTTTTTATTTATTCTGCGACTTTATGTGGTAATTCAATCATGTTTTTGCGATCAATATCAAATAATAAACACTAAGCTATGACGTTACAATTGGAAATAAAGTAAATAATCCCTTACACTTTGGAAGACAATATTAATTGCAATTACATTATAAAAGCATGTAATATATAAAAACCGATAATAATTAATAATAATAGATTAGGAATAATAATTCACAAGAAAAGAAACAGCATTATGGGAAAATTAGAAAACAATTTTCATTTTTTCAGACAATTCAACAAGACAATTTTAAATTAAAATTTGTTCAACTTTTAAGTTTTGAATTGGAAAATATTTTTGGGATCTAGGGTTTAAATTCCTCCATTTCAAATTAGGTTTCCAGATATATTTTATAGTTCGAAGCTGTTGACTAGAAATTAATCTGATTCAATTTCAAGTTTTTCAAGTTATTTAAAAACAAAATAGCTCAATTTAAATTAGGTTTTAAATCATCATTTAAAAATGAAAATGACTCAATTTTTGTAACTTCTATGTAAAAATTATCTAATTTGGAAAACTACAAAAATCAATTTATACAATTTTGAATAATACTCCTTTGAAAGTGTAAATTTTTTATTAATTTACTTGATATAATGTGTACTTTCCAATTTAAGAACCTAAATTCAAACTTATTCATATTTTAGTATGCTTTCAAATTTCAGTGGTCGATTTTTGTCGAAATCTTTAATTATAATTTTTGTTTTGTAATTTCGAAGCTACGGATCAATAGTTTTGAAGAAATTTACTATAAAAATGAACAGTTCTTTTTTAAACAATTGCCAAACTTTTCATTCTCGCGTGAATTTTAATAGAAAAATTAATCCATTTTTGAAATGCTATCCTTCTGAAAAACTTTTTGTTTGATCAAACCCACTGAATGAAAACTTTTGTACAATTAAGCAAAGGGTTGTTTAACATCTCTTAAAGATGCAAGCAAAGAAATAGATATTTCATAAAAAAACAAAATTACAGAAATTCGATTAAATTATTTTGTTTGGAACAAACATTACAATAATTTTTAGGCTTTTCCTATCATAAAAGGTTTTTGAATTTATGTTAAGGGTTGTTTTAACATCCCTTAAAGGTTAAAGCAAGAAAATCGATAGTTCCTAAAAAGCAAAATCACAGGAGATTTTTCGATTAAATTATAATGAGCCCTGATCTAGAAAATGTGAGGCCTCTATTCAAATCTAAACAAAGTTATTCCTGAAAAATACTAAAATTAAGGAAAATTGTTCTCTCATGAGTGCATGAAAGCGTGGTTGATTTTATCCCGAGTGTTTACCATTTTTTCAGTGATTTCCTGAATCGTGAGTCAAAAAGTGGCACGCATTGTGCGTTTGTGTGGAGTGTTAGTTTTCACCGTAGCGTAGGTGAAGGGGACTCGTGAATTGTGCCGTGAAAATCGATGGATTTGGAATTTTAGAGGCGAAGCCATTGAAAAGTTCGTGGAAGTTGTAATCCTTACTGGTTGATTCTCAGCCTCTGGTTTCCCGTCCGGATTCTGTGGATTTGACTCCTGAACCGGCCCTTTTGGCCGTTATGGACGACGCAGACCAGCCCATTTTTATTTGCTTTTTTCTCTCCCAAGGGTAGAAAAACTAATCCCACAGGGTGTTGTTAATTCGTCTGATGTAATAAGTTCCCCCTTTTCACCGGGATTTGGATCTTTTTCCTGGTGATACCACTCTTCAAGATTTTTCAATCATGACCGTTCCGGAAGAGTAAGTCGATTTTTATGAAACTGGATATTATTAATTGGAATGAAAATTTCCTGTTTTTAAATAATTGATTTTTTAATCATATGACCCTTGTAATTTTTGTGTTGTTACTTTAAAGGCCAGGGATACTGGCAACAAATTTTTGGTACAAACAAACGGTTGAAAGTTTGATTATTTTTTAGAATTCCAACGGTTTTGTTAAAACATATTTTTTTGTGTCAAAAATTCAACTGCTTGGTTAATATTTGAACTACTTTATTTAAAATTAATTTTATTAGTTGGAGATTTTACTACATTTTGTTGAAAAATCGTCTTTTTTCTGGGAAATTAATTTTTTCAACTGACAATTTAACCAATCCTTTTTTGCTGAAAAGTGTTCGATATTAATTAAAAATGTAACTATTGCATTTTTGAATATAAACTGATCCCTTTGAGTTGAAAATTCAACTATTAAATTTTTTATGAAGAATTTAAAAGTTAACAGTTTAGTTGAAAATTTAGTTGATTTGGCTTTTGTTAAAAATGCAACGTTTTTGGATTGAATTTAATCTGCTTTCGTTGAGGATTCCATTATTTTGTAAACGAAATACGTTCTTTTTTGGTTGCATTCAACTGTTTAGAATTAAAAACAAAAATATTTTTTATTTGAAATATCATCTATTGAATTTTGCATTGAGAATTGATCTTTTTGGTTGAATTAAACTGTTTTTTATTTTTTTATTCAAATAATTGTTGGTTTTAATATCTTATACATACTATATCTTCCGTTGTAAATTCATTTTTTTATTGAAAATTAAACTATTTGTTTTAAAAATGAGTTGGATTGTGAGAAATTATTTTTGTTTTGTTTTGAAAGATTTATCATTTTAGTTAGTCAGCTCTTTGTTTAAAAATTCAAATACTTTTTTGAAAACTTTTTTTGGTAGAAAATTCAACTTTTTGATTAAAAATTAAATTATTTTGTTCAACATGTAATTATTTTTTTCAAATTCAACTAATTTATTAAAGACTTTTTACCAAAAATGTAAATTTGTTGTTGAAGATTCGGCTTCTTATGAAGAAAGTTTGTCTTTTTAGCTTAAAAATTGAACTTTTTTGTTGAAAGTCCTTTTTTTGATTTAAAATTTATCTGATTTATTGAAAATTTTTCCTTTCGGATTAAAAATTCATCTTTATTGGTTGCAAATCGATCTGTCTTCTAAAAAATTCGTCATTTTGGCTAAAAGATTCTAATTTTTTGTTGAAAATGCAACTGTTTTTGGTTAAAGTTGATTATTTTTTGTTAACAAAATTTTTTCAGTTGATAATTAATTTTTTTATCTAAAAATTTAATCATTATATTTTTGAGTGAAAGGTGATTGTTTTTTAGTAGAATTTTTGGTCGAAATTTTTGTTTTCTTTTGACTAAAAAATCTTTCTTGACTAAAATTTTATCTCTTTCGATGGAAAAATATCTTTTGGCTAAATATGCAACTGTTTTTGGTTGAAATTTAATATTTTTTAACAATTCATCTTCGTTGGTTGATAATTCAACTGTTTTGTTTTAAATTTCGTGTCTTTTGCTTGAAAGCTCAACTTTTTGGTTGTGAATGAATATTTATTATTGTTAAATATTCAAGCATTTGGTTGATAAATCATCTGCCTTGATTATAAAATTTTTGTTTGTTAAAAATTAAACTGTTTTTTTTTTTTTTTTTTGAAAATGCAATATATTTCGACTTAAAATCCTAAGCTTTTGATATTTGGTTTTAATATTGTTGTTTTATTATGAGTAAAAAAATATATAACTACGGATAATGAAAAATTGGTCAGGGAATTTTAAGTTAGGATTTTTTGGTAACCCTGACATAGGTCATTGACACTGCCTACTTTAAAAGAAAGTTTCCTGAAAACTGTTGAGTGTTGGGTGTCAAGGTGTTGTACTATGTATCCTTTCCGTTCTTTTGGGACCACCGGAAATGACGGTTGGTTTGTGCGGTGAAATGTTTCGCGCCTTGAGCTTGACCGGTGCGAAAAGAAAAGGTTAAAATTTGCGAAGAGAATCCGTTATGAAACATTTCTCATCACATCAAATTTAATTATTTATGCATTCCGCTACGAAAAATGGGTCAAGAATGAAATCTAGGAAAAACATATCATTTTGTTGATACGGTTGAGGAAATCAATAATAACCCGCGGCAAAGTTGAAAGTATAGCAATTAACATTTCCTGAGGCCAAACCAATAAATTAGCTGAGTGACCTATTTTGGTTCTGTACAAATTATGAATAATAATTACACATAAGAAAGTAGCTTAGCAGCTTCCCATTCGAAAACAAATTGTGACGGGTTAATGATATAAGGAGGGTAATTTTTTTCCGGGGCAAAAATAGCATATACCATCAATTTATTTAGGGAACTCTAATTTTTGAATCATATTTTTAATATTTCTGGATGGGTAGGTTCATCGTTAAATTTCTCACGATTAGACACGACAGAGGATTCTTAAAGATTTTTTGAAGGAAGGACACTTCCTGCCTGATGCTTGAAAAGTGAAGGGTCATGAGGGATAGAATCTCTTGTATCACATAAAAAATAAATGGCTCGTGACGATCCAATTTTATGAAGGTATCGCTCGATAAATCTAATTTGTCCCCGAACGTTTAGTTTTAGTATAAGAACCGCCATAAAAATTATTCAAACGTTAATAAATGAATTAGTCGATTCTATTTCTCACGAACTTAAAAATTAAATAAAAGTTTTTTTTATCATAAGGGATCCCAAGTGTCTGTGGGGAAATTGGCAAAATTAATTAGAAATAGTTCAGGATTTTACAGAAACGAATCTTTGTTTAACAAAATTATATTTGAAGAGGTTTAACGTTATAAAGTTATAAACGTTATAAAAAATCAGTGAGTTTTATAAAATTTACAGACCACAAACTTTTTTTACAAAAATATCGGAATCTCATATTAAAAAAATTCATTTAGATTTTTTAAACGTATTCTTTTATTCTTATTGTGTTAATTTAAAAAAAATTATAATACGTCATTCATTACGAATTTTCCATTCTTAACAGTTTCGAATTTAAATTATATTTGTCTTGTTTCTTTATGTGAAAGCATTTCAATGTCGTAAGTGTGGTAATCTCATTGATTATTTTTTTCACCGGAAACGGAAGTGGAATACCGGGCCACGAAGTTAGGTTTAAGCACGCAAAATCAGGGAAGCCCACAAAAGGTAAAAAGCGTAGAATAAAGAATCGGTGACTCTGGAGGCCACCCACAAAACAAAGAATTACATCCAGGAAAGAAATAATTATATTCCTAACACAATTTTACAGATATGTAATTTTTCCTTGTTATCAATTAAAAAAAAAAAATGTGCAGTTATATTTACAGTGAGACGCTGGTCACTGGATCAAATCAGTAAGGTTTTTACTAATAAATCAGTCACTAATCAGGACCTGAAAGCCGTTACTTATTAAACCAGTAAAAATCATTCCCCCTTATAATTCCACCAAACAACGTGTTTTGACTAATTTAATTAGTTAAATCTGACTTTTACTTCGGCAAAGTATATAATTGGAATAATTAAAATCTAAACAAAGGTTGTTAACAGCACCAGACCTTGCACTTTTTTCCTATTCCCATCTTTTTTTCTTTTTTAAGAAATCCTCTTTTTCCCTTGATTACAAGAATGTTCTCCTTTTCCCCCTTTTCACGTTTCTTCGTAGAAATTTCAACTGAATTCATTACTAAATAATTAGGTATATTATTCTACATACAAAAATCATATTCTGTTTTTAATAAACTTCTTAAACAGTTATTATTTTCTAAGAAAAATGTCCAGTTTTCTAAAATAATATTTTAAAGGTATTAAAAATGAACTTCAAACTTACGTTTAATTTTTCTTAAAAATTCAAATTGGATGTTCATTCTTTCGATTAAGAAATCTATTATTAAATTTCAGGTTAAGAATTGATCTTTATTTGTTAAAAATGGTATTATTTGGTTAAAAATTAAATTATTTTCTTCAAAATACAAAAGTTGTTAAAAATTCATCCTTTTTAGTTAAAAATTTGCCTTGACCAACAAATTCTTTTTGGCAGAAAATTCAAGTACATATTTAGTTGAACATTTCTTTTTTCGGTTTGAAAATTCATCTCTTTTTGCAGAATTTTTTTTTTGTTTTTTTAGTTAAAAATGCAACAGTGTGAGTAAAAATTAGTATGCCCTGTTTGAAAAAAGTTTAAAATTTAGATATTTATTGGAAATGTATTATGTTGAAAATTCGTCTTTTTTGGTATACAAGCTTTTTTTTTATATAAAAATGCAACTATTCGTTTTAAGCTTAATCTATTTAAGCCGAGAATTCAAATATTTTGTTGAAAATTCTGATTTTATGTTAAACTTAGCTGGTTTTAATTGGAAAACAAAACTTTTTGGTAAAAATATCACCTGTCATATTTTTTGTTAAAAATTAATCTTTAGGTTGAAAATTCAAGTTTTCGATTGTGAGTTGGCCTGCTTTCTTCAAAATTAATTTTTTAGTCGAAGATTCGTAATTTTAGTGGAAAATTCATCTATGTGGTGTATTTGAAAATTCAACTGTTTGATAGAAACTTCAACTGTTTTGTAGACAATTCGTTATTTTTATTGAAAATTAATTTTTGACAAATAGTTCATTCTAATGTTTCATAGAAAATTCAAGAATTTGGTAGAAAATTAAAATGTTTTATAGAAAGTTCTTTTTTTTATGAAAAATTCATCTTTAGTTAATAATTAATCTTCTTCTTTGAAAACTCATCTCTCGTTAAAAAATTTAATATTTTCGGATGAATTTAATGGGTTTTTATTGATAATAACAATATTTTTGTTGTTGTAAAAACAGAAAGTATTAGATTTTTCTTGATAATTCGTCTTTTTAAGTAGAAAATTAAAATCTGATGGAATGTTAAACTGCTTTCTTAAAAATTGTGGTTAAAAATTGAACAAATTGGATCAAAATCGTTCTTTTTTTTTGTTAACAATAATTTTTTATCTGAAAATTTAACTACTTAGTTGAAAACTTAAAAGTTTCGCATAAAATTAATATGTTTTGTCGAAAATTCTTGTTTTTGTATTGAAAATTAATTTTTTCAAATAAAAACTTAATTATTCTATTTTTGGTTAACAGTGGATCTTTTTTAATTTCAAGATTCAACAATTTATTTAAAAATAGGTGTAATTTGTTGAAAATTGAACTTTTTGGCTTACAAATTCTACAATTTTGATAAAATCGAAAGTTTAACTACTTTGTTAATTCATAAGCAATAATTTTCGATTGCCACTTTGTTCTTATAACTCTATAGATATCTTAATTGATGGTCCTAGTAATGTTTTATTCTGTTTTTTGCTGCAAATGCAAAAATTTATTTGGAGATGAAGGTCATTTTTTTACTTTTCTCAGTTTGTAACTTAAACTTTTTTTATGCACAACTCAGAATCATCTGATCGAGTTCTTCCGGATGTCAAACTTAATTATTTGACATATATCTTTTTTTAAACCGAAATGATTTTTTAGGCTACACTGAAAAACAAGTCTTGCTTCAATTAACAAAAATTGGAACATCACTTCTGATAGTATTTTTACAGTCTTCATTTTGTTTAAACTGACAGAATCTAAATGAAGCTAGAAAATGACATAGAATGAAAATAACTGACATTTTCCTGAAGCGCCTGAAAGAAAATAAGCCTGGTTTATTGAACCTAACTCGTCTAATATCGTGTCTCGAATGCAGTCTGTTTCTTTAATAACAAATCCGGATCTCAATGAAACTCGATGCGGGTCTAGGTTGAGTATATTATTCTTTTATTATAAGGCACAGAGGAAACGGAAGCGACATTTCAAATGCCTTTGGCATGAATATAAGAAAAGACTAAATGCAAAATCCAAATCTTATACGGCTCGTGAAGTCACCGATAAACCGCTGGATAAAAATGAACCTCCCTGGAAATTTCTTCCAGGAATAGTGACTGGTTGCGGAATTTCTGAATCACCACTTGAGCGTTCAATTCGAGAAGACATTCATTGACTCGTTGTAGTAAATGTGTCTCGTAATAACCACGTGACATCAGATGACACAATAAATCACATTTTCAATTATATCAGATGTTAATATTTCATTTTTATTAACATTTAAAGGTATTGAGGTTTTAGAGACTCCGCAGTCAACGTGCTTTGAGCGCAGGGAAATAGGCCGATTTTTCACAAAAATAGGGGCATAATAGTTAAGGTTACTTTAGGTGTCACATTTCTGAGATTTTATAGTCGTAGTATATGGCATTTTCAATAAAATAGTGAAATTTTTAACAACAAAAAATGAGTTTTCATCCCAAGGACAAAATAAGTTGTATTTTTAACCTGCATAGATGAATTTGCAAGTGAAAGGTCGAATTTGCAAACAAAAAGTTTGAACTTGAACCAAAAACAATTGCACTCTTAACCAAATAGTTCCACTTTTTAATCAAAAAGGTGTTTTTTTTTTAGAACCCTGTTGAATTTTCAAGAATAGCCTTGTTTAAATTCAGAAAGATAAATTTTCGACCCAGGACGATGAATTTTCAAACAAAAAGAGATTAATTTTCTGCCAAAAGGTTACTTTTAAAACCAATAGGGCGAATTTTTCTATCCAAAAAGACGAATGTTCAAGAAGACAGATGAATTTTCTACCCAAGATAATAAATTATTAACAAACAAAAAATGTAAATTTTAAACAAAAAAAGTTAATTTTCAATCAAGGAAGATGAATTTTCAGTAACAAATTAATTTTGAATCATTTCATATTTAAAAAGGCAAATTTTTCAACCCAAAAGAGGTATGCTCAACAACAAAGTTTAATTTTCAACAATATTTTTGTTTTATTCAAGAAAGATCAATTTTTGGCCAACTTATATTTACTTTCAACCCAAGAAGAGGATTTTTTGTAAAAAAATGAAGTTTTCAAGATAAAAAGTCGAATAAATTAGAAAATAGTTTACTTTACCCCAAAAGTTGAATTTTTAATCAAAAAGGTGATTTTGTATCAAGGCAGATAAATTATCATTAAAAAAAATTATTACCTGTTTATATGCAAAAGGATGACTTTTCAACAAAACGGTTGACTTTTTAATAATATTTTTGTTTCAATCAAGAAAGATAAATTTTCGACCAAGAAAGAGGTTTTTTTAAACAAAAAGGATAATTTTTTAAATCAAACGGATGAATTTTCTATATCTAAAAAGACGAGTTTTAACAAAAAATAAAATTTATAGGCTAGCAAGTGGAATATTTTATAAAATAGTTTACTCTTAACCCAAAAAGGTGAATGTTCAACAAAAGTTATTTTTCAATCAAGAAGGATGAATTTTCAATAACAAAAAATTAATTTTTAACCACTTTGTATGCAAAAATACTAATTTTCAATCTAAAAAGCGAATGTTCAACAAAAGTTTGAATTTTTAACAATATTTTCGTTTCAATCAAGAAAGATAAATTTTCGAAAAGGAAGAGTTACTTTCGACCAACAAGATGACTTTTCTACCAAAAGATGATTTTGTGAACCAAAAGAATGATTTTTCTATCGAAAAAGACGATTTTTAATTAAAACAGTTCAATTTTCAACCCAAAAAGACGACTTTTTAAAACAAAATTTTAACCATTTGTGAAAAAAAAAACGAATTTCCTTTCGAAAAAGATGAATTTACAACAAAACAGATGAATTTTTAACGAAAAGATGTGAAATCTGAATAAAAATATATAATAGAATAATAGAATTAACTTTTAACAAAGAAGTATAACTTTTTCATCACAAAAAATTACCTTTGAATCTAAGGGCGGATTTTATATCCAAAGAGATCAATTTTCAACAAAACAGTCGAATTTTTGATAAAATAATCACATTTTCAACTAAATTATTAGCTAGAACAAGCTTTTTTCTTTACTTTATTATTTCCATAACTAGAGGATCATTTCATTAATTAATATGAAACTTGTAGAAAAATGGTTAAACATGCATTAGAGCTTAAATTTGTGCTTAAAAAAATTGTATATTTTTTTTCGATCTTTTAATGGTGAAAAATTTTAATTGTTTAGTAAAAATATTTAAAAATTGATTATATTTGGGCTTCTTTTCTTTTTGTTTAAAAAATGTTGAAACTTTTGTAATCTCTAATTATGTATTACAAAAAATTTTGTTTGTTTATTTGCCTACAGGATAGCTAGTAGAAGTCCTAACTGAGGGTCCCAATAATTTTTTATTTATTATTTGCTACTGATAAAAAAAATTATTTTAAAATCAAGATAATTTTTCGACTTTTTTGAAGTTTTTAACTAAAAAACTGCTGTGGCAATAGAGATCGAGTTTTTCTAGGGGTTAAACTTCATTATTTGACTTATTTTTAGAAAAAATTGAAAAGCGTTTTCACTTGTCAAAAAATTATTTTCTTGGACCACCCCATCGTGCATCGAAGAGTTCAAATTTAATAAGATTCCTCAAGAGAAGACTCCTTTTGGTTGCAGATTCGTGTTACCGATATTTAGAGTATTCGAGGGTTCGCGCCTGTGCTAAATTTGTAAGTTTTAAAATAAATCGTCCCTCCTGTGACATTTATGAAACAAAGTGGGTGTCCAATTTAAAAAGCAGTGTGTGGAAGAGCGTGAGAGATTCCAGACAGAAATACCCCCCCCCCCCCCCCCCCCCCCCCCTAAAGAAAGGGGAATAATGAGAGTAGATCAGAGAAGAGAAGAAAAGGAGGGAAGGTCGCATGAGGTGAAGGCGTATGGACAAATTGTGAAAAGAATTGTAATAAGCGAACAAATCAAGTTTTTTTTTGTATGAGTGAACCCACAAATTAGTGTATTATACATTGTACAATTGTACATTGTGTGCATTTCTCCCATTTTGGCGTTCACCACCAACTATGGACAAAGCACAAAGCGATTTTATCAAAACACCAGGAACCACCCTTCTTCACCAAATGTTCTTCGTAAATTAATACCCTATTTCCTTTTATAAATATTTCATATTACTCCTTTGAATACAATAATAAAATTGTAAGTTTGCTTTTATTTCCAAAAATTGCATTTTTTGTTCTCTCAGTTTGTAAAGCTTCTTTTTTTTATTATTTAATTTATTTTCAAATTGAAATGGTTGAAAATATGAAGAGGTTTATGCTTCGAAGACCCTACAAATAAGAAGGATATATATTTAAATTTCATCGAGTTAACGTTTCTTGATGGCATGTAACAATATGGTTTATATTCGGCGGGTTTGTCATTTAAAAAAATGTAAGTATCGAGTAAAAATGTTGGGAAATGGTGCAAAATATATAATGTTGCGTCGGTATGGCCAATTCGAGTATTATTTTTCTTTAAATAGTGAAATTTTATTAATTTTTAATTTAGAATGTAACTGAGAGCAGGGCTTTAGAGCCCTAGATAAGACAGAATTAATACAATTTCTGAAAATAAAACCAAGAATCTAACGACCAAATTTGGACAACCACCATAAATTTTTATATTGCAGTCAAAAAAAAAAAAACAGAAATTTTTTTCTCCTTGAAAAGAAGAGAAAAAAGTTCCTTTCCTTCTGGAAAAAAATAAAAAAGAGGAAAGAAAAATGGGACGGCAAACAACCAAATCCCCTTCCTTCATTTTTTTTCTTTCTTTCTCATTTTTCTTTCTTTTTTATTTTTGTCCAGAAGAAAAGGGATTTTTTTCTTTTTTTAAGAGAAAATTTTTTCAGATGGGCTAGAGAGACGTGCCTTTGTATATTTTGGGTACCCTTCTGATAGATTGAACTACTGCATGCTTTTTTGTATGATCAACAATTTTACCTCAGGAGCAATTTTTCTAGAACCGGAAGAGAGTGATGTCTCGTTCCAGCAAGGACGAACAGAGCGAGACTTGCTCTATTTCCTACGATGTCAGAATGACACGAACGGGATTCTAAATTGATAATTATCTTAATTTTATGACAAACAGTGCGTGTCCGAAAAAATAGGAAATGGAGAATCTGAAGAAGTTCTTAATTTGCATCAGAGAATGTCAGATTTAAATCATTTTTGAGAGAAAGGTCGCTGACCTTTCTGGTCAGAGATTCCTGGTCAGATTTTAAAAAATCTTGCAAAATTTAGCGAATTTCCAAAAAAGGCACTTTAAATTCCTGTCAAGGATAATTAATTCGAATTTTTTTAATTGAAATTTTTAATTTTATTGTTTGGTTGAAAATTTAACAATTTTATTAAAGTCATCCCTTTTGATATAAAATTCAACCATTTTCGGAGAATACTAATTATTTATTCAAAAATCATATTTTGGTGTTGAAAATGCAGCTGAATTCTTTGTTCACTGAAAATTCGTTTTTTTTTTGTTAAAAATTAATTTTTTAACCTAAAAATTACCTATTTCAGTTGAAGATTAATCATTTTGTCAGTTGAAAATTCATCTCTTTGGTTGAACGTTGAACTATTTTGTAAAAAATTAATATTTTTTTATTGAAAATTCGTTTAATTAAAAGTTAAACTACTTTATATAAAATTTATTTTTATTTTGAACATTAGTTTTGTTGTTAAAATTAATTTTTTAACTGAAAATATTTTTCGTTAGGAATTTACCCCTTTTTTTAAATTCAGCATTTTAATTGAAAATTCGTCTTTTTGAATAAAAATGTGACTATTTCATTGAAATTTTCTTTTTGTCATTAATTTTTTTGCTGAAAAGTTAACTTCCATTTTTGGTTAGAAATTCATCTATTTGTTTCGAAAATTTAACTATTTGTTTTAAAGTTAATTTTTTTTGTTAAGTATTTATTCTTTTTGGTTAAAAATCAATCTTTTCGGTTTTGAAATTCATTTCTGTTGGTAGAAATCGCATTTTTGTTTTGTTTAAAATGCAAGTATTGTATTTTTTGCTCAGAATTCATCTGTCTATGTAGAAAATTCAACTATTTGAATCAAAATTCAACTATTTTTATGAAAATTGAATATGCTTTATTATAAATTTAATTCCTCGGTTTGAAAATTCAACAGTCTTATAAAAAAATGCATCTTCTTGGCTTGAAAATCTAAATATTTTGTTGAAAATGCAACTGTTTTTTGTTGTACTTTAATCTTCTTTTAAATTAAAAATTCGACCATTTAGTTTCTTGCTTTAAAGTTCAACTATGTGGTTATAATTTTTACTGAACTGATGCATTTAAAACCAAATAGGTTGTAAATGCATCTGTTCGATCAAAAATTTATTTTATTTTTGTTAAAAAATTCATTTTTCTTGATTGAAAATTAACTTTTTTGTTGAGAATTCTTTTTTTGTACTCAAACAACTGTTTTATAAAAGTTTTAACTTTTTAGCTTGAAAATTCAAGTACATGGTTGACAAACGCAACTATTTTTTGTTGAAGTTTATTCTTTCTTTCTTGTTGAAACTTAAAATTATTTGATGAAAATGTCTTTATTTTTATGAAAATTCGAGAAGTTTGTTTAAAAATCATATTTTTTAGTCGAAAATTCAATTGTTTTGTTGAACATTCATCTATTTGGACGTCAATTTCATCGTTCTGGATTTAGTCTGGAACATCGAAATGCAACTTTTTTGGCTGAGAT
>NC_046665.1:126526012-126534269 GCF_010883055.1 Belonocnema kinseyi
AAAAGTCATCTTTTAAAAACTCAGGAGTTGGTTTAAAAATTAAACTATTCTTTTGAAAATTCAATTATTTTCTCTTTTTTTTTAATTTATCTTTTTTGTCAAGAATCCAAATTTTGAACATTTCAGGAATTAAAAACATCTGTTTAAAATAAAGGATTTGAATTTAGATTTCAATTGTAATGTTTTTTTCTTTTTAGAAAGTATATAATATAATTGTTCGGAATTTATTGACTTTCAAATAGAAAAGTTAAGATGTAAAATGCTTTTCAATCTACGAACGTAAAATTAATCTTTTTAAATGAAAGCAGAATTTTTTAATTGAAATTTTGATAAACCGATAGCTATTGGTTTCAGTTATAATTTTTATCAATTATTAAGATTTATCATAAGTGTGATTTCTCTTGTAATCAGTGGCCCTTATGTGAAGATCTTACTTTCACTTTAACGTGTTACTCGACTACGCATTTGATGCGATAAAATCGCCCAAGAATTTTTTGCATGCTCGTTACGTAACACAAAGCCGTGTGAAATATATTAGTAACGATTTCTCATTTTTCTAGATATCGACTCTAAACTGGACCTCTTTGCTATTTGAAATGATAGGGGAGTCAAGGGTGAATACTTAATAATCAATGGATAATAACAAAAATATCATGGAATTTGTGTTACAGATCAACAAATTTATTTTTTTAATTTCTTAAATTAAAGATACTTGTAATATTATTGAGTTTACATCATTTAAGTTACTTAATTTCTCCTGAGCTTGATTTATTCCAAATTTTCTGATTGCTACTTTCAGGGTGTTTTGGAATTAATCGGGAGTACAAATTCGAGGCGGGAAACACATTTAAGGGCATGTGATACTTAGAAAATTGTCGATTTTACCAGTTTTAGGTTCCCCCGCCTTTTTTTCTAGAATGATAAATATTTTTTCTAAAAAATTTGAGAAATAATAACGAATAAGCTAACGGACGTCCCCGCTCACTTTTTTGTATTTATTTTTCAAAAAAATTTTTGATTTTGCTAACAACGTGTGTATATTTTGAGGTTATGTGTGTTACAATTCTCTCGAGCGTTACTTTCAAACTACACAATATTTTTGGCCGAAAACTTTGGACTTACAAATAAACATAGTAACTAATCTCCCGGAACTAAACTTGTTTGCAGGCAATTAAAAAAGTTTATTCCATCAATAATTTTCAAACTATCGGAAAGGCAGAGATAAAAAACGACGTAACCTCAAAATAATGCATAAAATTTTTATTTAGCACAATACATTTTTTTATCCCTCAAAAAATAGTCCGGGGACGTCAGTTATGATATTTTACAGCATCTCCGAATTCAGTTTTTAAAAATTTTCATTTTTCTGGAAAAAAAACCGGGGGAACTGTACCCAATTGACCACACGACGAAGTATCACATGCCCTTAAAGTTTTGGAAAATATGAATTTGAAAATGTTTCGAGAGAATCAAACAATTTTCTCTAAATTCCTGGAACATTTTTTATTCCTTTTTATTTTGAAAAATTAGTTTTAAGAGAATATTTAAAAAGATTTCCAAATATTTCTAAAAAAATATAGAAAAGTTCGAATCACTTTAAACGATATTTAAAAGTTTGACAATATTCAAAAATAATTTAAAATTTAATAATACTTAAAAAAATGTAAAACAAAATGTAAGTTTTTAAAAAGATTCCTAAGAGGTTGACGAATTCTGAAAGGTTTCCAGAAAGAAAAAAATCTTTAGATTCCTGGGAAAACCATAAATGACTTTCTATTTAAAAAAAATATTTTTTACAGAAAATTTCAAAAGATTTCTAAAAATGTCAAGAACCCGAAATGTAGAAGATTTTAAGGCAATTTTCTTGTTTGAAAAGTTTTTCAAAATTTCGAGAATAAATAGTCAGTTTAAAAGCTGTATGAAAATTCTCTTTGTATATAAATTTAATATTTCGCTTCAAAATACTGGTCTATTCTAGTTGAATTCGACTGTAATTTATTAAAAATTCGTTGTTGTTTTTTTATTTGAAAAGTCTATTTTAGCTGAAAATGTATGTATTTTTTTAAAAATTCGTCTTTCTCGTAGTAAATTAATATTCTTGGTTGAAAATTCAGGTTTTTCATAGAAAATGAAATCACTTGTTCGAAAATGATTTTGTTTTTTTGTTGAATATTCATCTTTTTTTATTAATTGGGCCTTTCAGCTTGAAAATTCAACTCTTTGTCGAAAAATTTAAGTTCGTTTTAAGTTTGCCTTTTATGGTGAAAAATTAATCTATTGGGTTGAAAATTCCACTATTTGGTTTGAGATCAATATTTTGGTTTAAAATGTAGATGCTAAGGTTAAAAATTTAACTATTTTGTAGAAAAATCGTCTTTTATGGCAAAAATGTCATTTTTCAATAAAAAATTTAACTATTGTTATTGTTATTTTTAATTTTATTCACAAAAATGTGGATTCTTAAAGATTTTGAAACAAAATTTAAAAGAGTTTTAAGAATTTTGAAAGGTTTTGAAAAAATAAAAAAAGTTTTTTTCAGATTTATGGGAAAATTTCGTATGTGTTTTTATTTTGAAAAATGAATTATAAGAGAAAATTAGCAAAGATTTCAAATGATTTTCTATAAGTTCGAAAAAGTCGATTTTTAAATATTTCGTACAAAACATTCAGATATGTTTTTCAATTTATTTGGTAATAGCGATTAGTTATTGAAGAGTTATTAAAAAATATTTACCATAATTATAATTAAACTGGTATGATAAATTATTGAAAATATTTTTTTTTGTAATTACTCTTCAATAATTAAGCATGACATTAAAAATTACGTTTAAGAATTATTGACCAATTCGAATACCGAAACTAGTTACCAAAGATATGTTCATAAAAAATTAACTTTCGAGGGCCACCATCGTGTGCCGAAATGTCTGAAGCTTTAATTGCATTCATTTTTCGTGGACACCATTAATTACAATAATATCGTTACATTATTATTAATAAATAAATAAATTATTTATTATTATTATACTATGAATAATTCTCTCTGGAATAAATTTCTCAGTATTATGTGGAAAGCAAGTTAAAAGAAAGAAATAGGGAATAGGAAAGAAGAGAAAGTTTGTGGTAAAAGATTGGTATGAAAATTATGGACCACTCCCTTTTTAAAATCGACTTTCATTATAGTTAGCTATTTTTTTTTTTTTACCAAAGTCGAGAAATCTTCCACATTTTTTTACAATACATTTCTTTTGTACTTCGTATATTTATAACCAAGTTTAGTTTTATTTTCAATAAAAGGTGTCTCAGAGTACATTTAAAATGTTCTTCTAATCGTTTTATGTTTATATGCAAACTTGTTTAATTTCTGCAAATTAAACGAGTTTGTTAATTAAAAATGACCAATTTTATATGATTATAAACTCTTGGATGGTGTGAAAATGTTATCTATGTATGGTTGCTAAAAATAATTGAAAAGTGAAAACCAGTTGGAAAAAATTATTTTGTAGAAAATTTATCTGATATGCTGTAGACAAGACATGTAAGGTGGGAATTTTGTTTCTTTTCTTGTTTTTTTATCAGAACAGACTAGAATCTCATTTGCCGATGCGGCCTCTTCAAAGTATCGCCTGCTAATTAGGGATTGCAGACTGACAATTTTCTGCATCGAGGGACATTATCTCGATCCAGATTTTCCAGCTATTCAGCATTTTATAATGGTTTTTGTATGAATGAAATTCCTGCTCGATTGAAACCCAAGGCCGTTGATAATGTTAACTTTACTCACCTCTCTAGTAATCTTTTTAATTTCCTGTAATCATCCGTTTAATTAAAATTCAGTTTTACGGTTTAAGCTCAGATTTGTGTTAAAAGCTAAAGTCAAAGTTTAAAGTTAGAATTAGAAGCTAAATTTAAACACTGGTTAGAAAATGAAAATGACTAGAATAAACTTCGAATCCTTCAAATCATTAATTATCCAATTTTAATCTTAGAATTCTTTCAAGGTATGAAAAGTTGCTATGTGTCCAGTTTTTTTTTCAAAAAAAGCAGTTCAAATTTGAATTGTAACTTAAAAAATTCAAAATGCAATTAAAATAAAGGGGCCTGGCATTCTTTTTTTTATAATGCGTCTTATCAATAAATTAAATTTCTCAAGATAAACTCAAATTATTCAAATTTAAACGTCTATTGCCTGAAACAGTAATTTCAAATTATCATTCAAGGTTCGTCCCTCATCTTAAAATAAATTCCGATGCAAACTTCTTTTGTCTTATCAGATTCACATAAAACTATTGCATCACTTTAAACTATAAATCATACTAATATAATCTTGATTTATAAAAATTCCCTACACAGGAATCCTTATTCTTCTTTCGAAAAAAAATTATATGCTGACTATCCACGTAAAACCAAAAAAGATGAATTCTCAAAAAAATCTAATAGTTAATATTTCAATCGAGAAACATTTTTGAGTCAATAAAAACAAAAAATTTTTTCTAAAATGTTGAGGTTTGAAACTAAAAAATATAAATTATTAACCAAAAATGAAATAGTTAAATTGTCATTAACAAAATAATTTTCAATAAAAAAAGTACACGTATTTTCGACAAACAGTAACATTGTCTACAAAATGGTTTTTTTTTTATCGAAGTAGTCCAATTTTCAACAAAATGATATTTAAATCAAGAACATTTAAAAAAATTAAAACGAGTTAAATTTAATCAGAAAAGGTGAATTTTGAACAAAATACTTGAATCCTCAACTAAAACAGGTTTAATTTCAACCAAGCAGTTTCATTTTTATACCAAAAAAATAATTATTTTTACTAAGAAAAAAGAATTCTTAACCTGAAATTTAATAGACTTCCTAGCCGAAAAGATTGAACTTCCAATTTGAATTTTCAAAAAAGATTAAATAAATGTTGGAGTTTATTTTAAATATTTTAAAAATATTAGAATTTAATAAATTTAAATGGGTATAAAATTAAATTTAAAATCATATTTAACATCCAATAATCAAGTTAATGTGCAGAATTCCTGAAAATAAAAAAATGAATCCAACGAACAAATTTGGACAACCACCATGAAATCTTTCTATTGCATTTTGAAAAAAATGATATATTTTTTGCTCGAGAATTTGACAAATTTTTAGAAAAAAATATCTGTCCAAGTTTGATTTCAATAGTTTTTAAAAATAATCAGATGCATTTTCATCCTTCTAAATTATGTTATCATTCAGTTTAAAGTTCGTAATTCGGAAATATTTTACTTGAAAGATTTTCCCATTTTAGATTTCTAATTGTTAAGGAGTACATTTTAATTCAAAGAATTTTAAAATGCAGTTTTTTAAATTGTGGGTTTTGTAAACGTTTAAAATAACAGATTCTTCATTTTAAAAAACTTTTATAGTTGATCCATTATGAATATAAATTAATTAATGATTTTTTAAATTAAACTGAACTTTAGGATTAAAAAGTGAATAATATTTGATTTTACAAGACAATTTGGAATCAGCTTACAATTTTAGAATTTACAGATTTTAACGTGAGAAACTAAACTGTTTAAATTGGAAAGTCTTTTTGGTTAAAAACACGTAAAGGCCCCATTGAAACTTTAAAAAACTATTCTTAATTTTAGAATAACTGCAAAATAATGTATTCATAATTACAGGCTTTTATTAAATCTCAAATATTATTTCAGTCTAAAATATTCCATCTTTAAACTATTCGATTTGAAATTTTCTAAGTAAGAAAAAGAACAATTACCTAATATTTAAATGTATACTTCGGCAGTTACAAATTTAATTGTTCTTTTGAAAAAAAAAAAATAATTTGCAAGTCAAATTGTTGAATTTTGATCTATAAAAAACAATTGAACACCTATGACATTCGATTAAGTTGAAGAGATATTTAGAAGTTTTTAATAATTCTAAATTAATTCAAAATTTGAAATGATTTCAAATTATTTAAACCTAAAAAATTCGGCTATTCGTATCAAAATTCCGGTGCAAGTAGTCCACGGCCTTATTTAAAGCCAAATATAGATTTTGGCAGATTTCGAACCAAAATTTTAGAGGCTCTTTAAGAAGTTTGAAAGCCAAAGGAATTTTTTATTGTTTAGATTATTGTTAACATTTTTTCAGAACTTCTAAATATCTTTTATAATCTTGCACATTTATTTTTGATAATTTTGTAAATCTTTCAAAATATTCTCTTAAAATAAATATTTTAAAATAGAAAATCATTTTTAATTTTCGTAGGGAAGGTTTTTTATTCTTTTAAATTTTAGAAGAATAAAAAACGTATATAATAGAAACGTGTATAATAGAAAATGATTTTGTATTTTGAAAAATTTATCCTCAACATTATTATTATTTATTCTAAATATTCTCTTAAAATAAGATTTGCAAAATACAAAATCATTTTCAATTTTCCTAGGGATTTCTAAACTAAAATATAATTTCGAACATTTTTAAATTCACCGATTGATTTTTCAATTTAGAGGATTAAACATTATAACGTGGATTTATATTTTTGTAATTGAATCTGAATCTTTGAACTGTATAATTGATAAAAGCGTAAAATTTTTAATTTCTTAGTTTAAATGCATTTAATAAAAACATTTTCGGTTGAAAAGTGTTAGTAGCTTTCTTTTTATACATGTAAATTATTGAGCATTTTAATAAAAAAAATTTGTATTAAAAACCTTTTAAGCTTCAGGTTTTAAAGTTTAAAATTCAAGAGTTCCACTTTGAGAGCTTTAATTGGTACCTCAGTTTTTATTACTTCAAATAAAAAAATTTTTGGCTTTAGATTTAGATTTTTTTGACTGTGTTAATTGTTTACGAACCGGAAAATGACAGGGAATTTTTTTTCTTTGATTAAAACGGCCACTCTGAAACCCTGCAGATTGGAACGAATTATGAGTTGATTCTTTCTATTTAAAGAATCTTTATTTAAGATTGAAAAAAATCTATTTTATCATAAGTAATTTTATTCAAAATGAGCATGAAGAATATGTACAATAAAGGAAAAACCTTGTATATTTTATTTATATAGAAATAAAACTATTGCAAGCTCTTTAGCCTTATCGGAAATTTTTGTAATGCCTCATGAAACTTAACACTGAACATTCAATTTCTTCCTTGATAATCGATAGGATTCTTTGAAAAAAAAGGAAATGGGATCCACTTGAGAGTCGAGATGAGTTTCTATTCGAGTTTGAGACTACTTTTAAATCGGAGACCGATATGTCTGGTTTTGAAGTGTTTACGGCGAAGAGCAAAGCTGAACTGAAGACTGAACACATAACAGATTGTCGAGTCTGCCGGGCCTCTATCGTTCATCAGCTACCCTTGAATTCTCAATATTAATCCCTCGAGTGTTCCATAAGTGTTTGGGGGTTGAGCTTTTCATTTTGCAATTTACAATTTACATGATAACCCAAACTTGGGGACTTCACAAACAAGTTATGTTTGGAATGCGCTCACCCTTCGAAACTTTATGGTCGAGTTTCATCTTACAGAATATATTCTGTCACCACGGAATCCGATACGTGCCCGTGTCCCCATTCTTGAATAATTGAGCCCCTGGATGCAATAACTCGCTGAGCGCTCGAAAACGCGTAAAAGAATTGTCTGCGCGGTGACATTACGAGTCAAAGTCAAAAGTCCGAATTTGGAAAAATGAAAAATACTGCTCGATAGCTTTTTAAAAATGAATGCATGTACCCGTTTAAACTTTTTTCGTAAACATTATAGTTTCCGTTAAAAAAAATAAAAACTGATGATTTTTGAATCGAAAAATCCATGTTTTTCAAAACTTAAATCGCCTCTGAACAGCCATTTTTCAACTTATCAAAATTTTTTTTTTTGAGTTCTGTTCAGGAAGGTCTAGCGTTGAATACAGTATAAAAAAATATATCAAAAGTTAATATTAATTGAATGTTTTTTTAATCCGAATGAAAAACCATGTTTTTCGACGTTCGTGTTTGAAATGTATCGAGGAAATTTTCGATTTCCACGGGGTATTCGCGCTTATCGTAATCTTAAGCGTATTGTTGAACTTCTTGGAAAGTTTGAGCTTCCTCAGACTATTATTTATATAAAACCTAGCGGGTTGAACACAAACGTGCTGCGCGATGTGTATCGTACTAGCGAAAGTATACACTGCGGAGCTCGCCCGTGCGAAATTCAATCACATCGCGCTGCACGCTTGTGTTCAACCCGCTAGGTTTTATATAAATAATAGTCTGAGGAAGCTCAA